>NC_136809.1:44275472-44317972 GCF_951216825.1 Electrona antarctica
TCCTCATCAGTGCCCATACCCGAGGCGGGGTTGGCGAAAGGGCCTTCCTGTGTGGAGTTTGCATGTTCTCCCCATGTCCCCTAGGGTAGGTACCCTCACAAAAACATGCAGTAATCTTGGTCTCTAAACTGCCTCCCCCTGGCCCTGATGGAGGGGAAAGGAACTGGTTGGAATAACGTGTTCCTTCCACGCGCTACGGGAAAACTCCCCTCTGTCAGGTATAAAGGAGCAACTTGGACACTCAGGCATGAAGGAAGCATGAGTTCAAGTCCGTTGCTCTCCCCATGTCCCCCATATATGGGACTAGGTTGGCGGAGGGTGTGTAGAGCCCAGGATCACATTAGATAATTGACACAGGGGTGAAAAATGGGTTACAAAATCGTGGGATCAAAAATATATAAAACGAAACAAAACGGGTGCTAAGACAACGTATATCATTAGGTTCCCAAGTTGCATCTTTCCCAAGTTGGCCGGTGGCCGACTGCGACGGGCACGTACAGTTCTACCGGTAGTTATATATAATTATGCTTTCAATAACTGTCATTAAATCTCCTTTTGTAGTGCTCTTCACTCAATTTCCATTTAAAAGCTGAATGTCAGTTTGCATTTTCTGCTTTATATGAAAATAAATTGATGAGTAAAATTAAGCACTGGGTTTGTATGTGTGATCCCATGCCATTTTATCCTGGCTTCACTCTGCCTTCACCATAAATACTATATTGACAGGCGTCCCAGGCGGAAGGTACATCAGGACAAAGGAATAAGACGCTCGGGTTGTTACGCCGAGACAGCCAGAACGGCTGCATGGATAGCGTCGTTCTGTGAATACGAAAGTGATTTGATGTTTGGGTGCTTCAAAACAGCCTTCTATAGCCTCTTACTCATGGTTGAGTGCTTGGAGGACCTCAGCCTGGTACAGTACCTTTTCACATCCTTGCTCAGAGGAGAGGAAGGCCAATCACTCACTGAAATGCAGGCATATGAAGTGGTATGCATGAACACTCCTAAGTGTGCAACAAAAGCTCTATTCCCTCCAACGGCATGCGGATTAAACCAGTCTCACTTTACGTGGACTATACAAGGTTGACACTTTGCACCTTAATCCCATGTACTACTCACAGTTTTATTTTCTCGCTCCTTAACGGATGTTCATAGAATATCATCATGTACAGTTTCCCCTTGTCTTCCCCTTGTCTTCCCCTGGCCTTAACCCATTTTGACCTGAGATCAGATTCTAAAAATGTCTTCTACATCCTGACAGTTTTCTGAAAAAGCTATGTTTCTATGTCAGTCGTTCTTCGATTTTTTTAAAATAGCAGACCTACAAGCTCGTAGCGCGCCACTCGGTGGCGCGCTATGAGCTTGTAGATCTGCTATTTTTCAATAGCTAAAGCATAACATAATGCTAACACCAAAAGGGGTTCCCGCCCAATTTAAGGCCAGTCCCACACCAATGCAACTTCTTGCAACATGCAACTACAGTACTTGCAACCATTATCCCCAATGGTAGCTGCAAGGAGTTGCATTGGTGTGGGCTGGCCTTAAAACTGTTTGGTTGCAAGGAGTTGTGACTATAGTTGCATGGTTCGGTCTGGCCTTTATAGAAATAACTGAAAACGATGGAGCTTGGCAGCTTGCACAAAAAAATAATTTTAGCCACTGTTGCACACCTGTAAAGCTGTGATGTGACAATAAAGTTGATTGTGATTCTGACCTCTGCTCCAGCCACTGTATTGCATTGCATTACTGCTGGATATTAAACGGCATATATCGTACAACAACATAGACTCTCCCTCTCGCTTCCTTTTTGCTTTCTCTTCTCTTCTCTTCTCTTCTCTTCTCTTCTCTTCTCTTCTCTTCTCTTCTCTTCTCTTCTCTTCTCTTCTCTTCTCTTCTCTTCTCTTCTCCTCTCCTCTCCTCTCCTCTCCTCTCCTCTCCTCTCCTCTCCTCTCCTCTCCTCTCCTCTGTCTCTCTCTGTCTCTCTCTGTCTCTCTCTCTCTCTCTCTCTCTCTCTCTCTCTCTCTCTCTCTCTCTCTCTCTCTCTCTCTCTCTCTCTCTCTCTCTCTCCCTATCTCTCTCAGTGCACAGCACAAAGAGGAGCCATTTCAACAAGACACAGGCATTTTGCGTGCCAGGGTTTTTGTGACACTTCCAAAAGCTATGAAAGTGAGAATGATTAACGTTTTGTTAATTATCCTCAACTCATTCAGTATCGCTGCATTTTCCCCCCTTTTGTCGTCTTGTTAGCTCTAGTCTCTCAGCGCTAATACACCTTTTCTCTATTTTCAGTTTCCTCCTTTTCCTCCCATCTCATGCATGCCCCCCCCCCCCCCCCCCCCCCCACGCCTCTGTCTCACGCCTTTGCGTCTCTCGTTCCCCTTTCTCGTCTCTCGCCTCTCCCTCGCCACCTGTTTTTTACCTTTAATTACCCTTCACTGTTTTCCATTTATCTCCCTGGCTCAAGAGCGAGGTGCAGTCTGAGGCGGCGGAGGGCCAGGAGGACGCAGGGTGAATCATGGGGCCTGGAATTGGCTTTGGCCCCGGTTTGGAGCACCTGTGCCAGGGAGGGAGGGCTGGAGGGATGCCCCCATGGTCTATACTAGGCTCCAGCATTCATTAAACGCCCCCCCCCCCCCCCCTTCTCTTAACCCCCCTCCTCACCCTCTGCTCCAGGGCACGCTGGCACAAGGTCCTTGTAAAGACAGCCATGCACCGGTCCTGTTTGTGCACACACAACAATGAATACACATGCATGGCCAAGCATGCAGTCTCACACAACACACACACACACGCGCACCCACGCACACACACAGTGTAAACAGCGAGAGAGAAAGCGTCTCATCGTCTCACTAGCTTTGTTGACTTCTCTTGGCAGCCTGTTTCTTTAGAACAGTGCTCAAAGTGGGGTGTCGACGGTGTTCCAAATGGACCCTTAATTACAGGTCTGTAAGCAGAGTTATGGTGGTCCATAAAATTCTAGAGTTTGAGGACCAAAACTCAGGCCTTAGTGTTGGTACGCATATACATACAGTATGAAGTTATGAGCTTTTCTTTTTGCGCTCGCAGGGGGGTGCATGGGCGTGTACTGGCTGTCCATTTTTTTTACCAAATTTCTATCCCACGATTTTTGTAACCCATTTTTTACCCAGTTCCAATTGCCTATGCTGTAATCCTGGCCGCCACTCTCCCTCTGCCAACCTGGAGAGAGCCCCAAACTGAGCTCATGCTTCCTTCAGTGCATGAGGAGTGAGCAGGCCGCTTCTTATCACCCGACGGGGAGGGGGAGAGTTTCCCCGGTAGGACGTAACGACGTGGAAGGTCCTTTCCCCTCCATCAGGCTGACCAGGGGGAGGCAGTTTTTTTGTTTTGTTTTTTAAACATTTCTTTATTACTTTTTCTTATACGACATCGTATTCTCAAAACAATTATTCACATATATTTTTTCCCATACACAAAAATGGCAGCACAAACACTAAAACAAAATCTTCGACAGGATATGTCCATGAAAAAAATTAAATAAAAAAAATACAATACATACGATTAAACAAATGCACAATGTCCCCATCACAGTTCCTCACCCCCCAACCAACAGCTGACAATTCAAGTTAACCACTATACATCCAAAGCCTCTTCAACGTCGCCACGCTTAATGAAGTCCAAGAACCTCTTCCATTATCGTATAGAATACAGCAGGTTCTTTCTTCCTAATTACATATTATGTTAGTTTAGGGGGAGGCAGTTTAGAGACCAGGATTACTGCCTGTTTTCTTGTGACTGTCTTAAGACTGTCTGGCTGTCTTATTGAACCGTGCACGTGGGACTCCGTGCACAGAGGCCTCTGAAGTTCCTCCCCGATGACTGTGAATTAGAGCAAAGTGCTGGGATCAGAGCTGCCATCGAGCGCTTTACACTCCACTGCTAAAGGCTTACGCAACAGCAGTGCTGGAAGAAGTACTCAAATGTTTTACTCAAGTAAAAGTAAAAGTACAGAAGTTTCGGTATGAACATGTGCTTAAAGTGCCAAAAGTGGAATTGTGCAGAATGTCTCCTCTCAGGTATTCAAATGACCAAAATGTATTCTAGGGCTGAAGTGGTTAGTGTATGTTTTGTATATAATAATAATAATAAAAATCTACAAAGTAACTGAAGTTTTCAAATATAGTAAAAGTACAATATTTGCCTCTGAGATGTATAGGGGAGTATATAAGTAAAAGTATTGGAAATTGGAAATTCTCAAGTAAAGTGCCTCAAAATTGTACTTAACTACATTACTTAAGTAAATGTACTTTCCACCACTGTGCAACAGTACGTAGTGCAGTGTACAGTGTGGTACACTGGCCCTGGCACTGTTCCCATTATGCTTCCTCCTATGAGGCGAGCCATTTGGAAGAGGGTCTGTGCGTGTGCGTGCGCGTGCGTGTGTGCGTGCGCGTCTGTCTGTGTGCGATTCCAGAGCTAATCTTGTTAACCGCTGCGCCGATCAGTGCCAAATTCTTGTGCACGCTGTCAGTCGGCCAACGAAGTCCACATGTTTTATATGGTACATGTGTTTTATATTTTTTATACAGAATTATGTCACATATTTAAATCTTGTAGGACCAAAACCATTCCTTATGTTTAAAAAATAACTAAAATATTGAAAGTATAGCCAATCTGCAAGTTCATGTGATGCGATCGACTATGTTGTCAGTCAAAAGTAATCAACAAACTATAAAAACGTGTCGAACATCGATCAAATTGTCAACTAATATAAGAAAGAGGCG
Source organism: Electrona antarctica (assembly GCF_951216825.1). Taxonomy (NCBI): domain Eukaryota; kingdom Metazoa; phylum Chordata; class Actinopteri; order Myctophiformes; family Myctophidae; genus Electrona; species Electrona antarctica. The sequence goes on from NC_136809.1 coordinate 44,280,236, forward strand.
CTGTGAGATGTATATATATATGTGTGTGTGTGTGTGTGTGTGTGTGTGTGTGTGTGTGTGTGTGTGTGTGTGTGTGTGTGTGTGTGTGTGTGTGTGTGTGTGTGTGTGTGAGTGAGTGAATTAAATGTAATGTCTACTTGCAGGCCTATACCTTTAGTACAATTTGAATTGCAGACTTGTAGTAGTATTTCTACATTGCAGTATTGATACTTTAACTTTTACAGGCCCACTATCTGCCTTCTCCACTCGATGCACTGTAACACACTACACACTGTAACACACTGCTACAGTCTGTGAACTCTGATCCACTCGATGCACTGTAACACACTACACACTGTAACACACTGCTACAGTCTGTGAACTCTGATCCACTCCATGCACTGTAACTATATGTGTACACTGTAAAGCCCAAACCACACCAAAGGGTTGCCATGCAACTCCTTGGGTTTAAAACGGTTGCGAGGAATTGCATGACGACCCATTGGTGTGGTTTGGGGCCATTGAATTGAACCAGTTGAATCACTTGGTCAACAGGACATATCACACCACTGGGACGAACGCTAAAACCGTCTCGTCCCGTCTCGACCCTTTGGTGTGGTTTGGGCTTAGCAGCTGTGCTACAGCCTGTGAAGTCTGACCTCTGACTGTATCACAACAGAGTACAGTTGGTGTGGTTTGGGCTTAGCAGCTGTGCTACAGCCTGTGAAGTCTGACCTCTGACTGTATCACAACGGAGCTCTGAGTGAGCATCTGTCAGTAGGATTCAATTAACACTCAGGATTTTGCTGTGGGTATAGAGGTGGAATATGGATGGTGGAAGAGAGAGAGAGAGAGAGAGAGAGAGGGAGAGGGAGAGGGGGAGAGGGAGAAGAAGGGGAGGGAGAGGGAGAGAGAGTAGGATTTATAAAATGTGCCATCTTACATAAAGCATACATTTCACAGCCACCCACAAAGATAGCAGACCATTAGTGCTCACCACTGTTGTGACTGCCACTTGTGTGTGTGTGTGTGTGTGTGTGTGTGTGTGTGTGTGTGTGCACGTGCGTGCGTGCGTGCGTGCGTGCGTGCGTGCGTGCGTGCGTGCGTGCGTGCGTGCGTGCGTGCGTGCGTGCGTGCGTGCGTGCGTGCGTGCGTGCGGTCTTACTGAGCTGAACTCACCAGGACATTGGTGATTACGTGTCTTCCTCCTACTCTTTACATTATCCGTCTCCAATTCCCAGTTCCATCCTCCTCCCTCTACCCGTTGACTGAGTTCATATCTAGAAATGGCGTGCGTGCGTGCGTGCGTGCGTGCGTGCGTGCGTGCGTGCGTGCGTGCGTGCGTGCGTGCGTGCGTGCGTGCGTGCGTGCGGGCGGGCGTGCGGGCGGGCGGGCGGGCGTGCGGGCGGGCGTGCGTGCGCAAGCATGCATGCATGCATGCATGTGTGTCTGTGCTTTTTTTCCCGTGTGTGCTGCCATCCTCAAGCAGTCACCACGGTTACAGGAGATGCCCCACGGCACCCTGGGAGTCCAACTGTCACCCTTGCTCAGCGAGGTAATTAGGCCCACACACACACACACACACACACACACACACACACACACACACACACACACACACACACACACACACACACACACACACACACACACACACACACATACAGTAGGTAGACTAGATGTTTTATGTGCATTGCACGTCCAGATAAGATCCACAGAGTAAAAGGAGACAGATAATGGCATGCGGCTGCACCTATACGGTGCTCTAACAGAATATTTTTGAGTGGTGCAACCACTCCCTTACGGAGCTATGTGTGTGGGTGGGAGGCTGGGTGTCTGGGTGTCTGGGTATGAGCACGAAAACAGCATGGTTGTTTTTCACCACCTGTGCGCAACCTAACGCACACACAAACACACACGCACATATTAACTGTATATGATGATTTCGTGGGTGCCAGTACAGTACAGTACAGTACAGTACAGTACAGTACAGTACAGTACAGTACAGTACAGTACAGTACAGTACAGTACAGTACAGTACAGTACAGTACAGTACAGTACAGTAGAGGGTACATTAGAGGGACCGCCACACGGTAACTCTGTCATTTCTCAACCGTTTTGGATGCAGCGCGGCTCGCCGGAACCGGCCTGGCCCCCTGGGCGCGTTCCTGGGGATCTGGAACTCCCCCCCCCCACCCCACGTGGTAACTGTCATTTCTCTATCGCTTCGGACGCAGGGCGGCTCGCCGGAACCGGGCCGGCACCCTGGGTGCGTTCCTGTGGGTTTGGAATATACAGTATATATATTGTTGTACTGCCTTCCTAGAAATGTAGTGGTCTCAAAAGTATGGTATTTCTACTTAAAATGGAGGGAGTTCAAGTCATCAGCTTACAAAAAAAAATAAAATTATACACATTGTAATAATAATAATAATAATAATAATAATAATAGCTCAGATTTATATAGCAATAAAATCTAACTGCTGTGCGTTAGTATTGGCGCAGGCAAAATCACACGTGGTCCGCGCGGCCTGAGTTTCCAGACGTGACTGGCAGACGTTTGCTCCTCCGACTGACCGACTGACGTGTCCTCACTATATCTCCACCCGTCTACGTCACGGGCTCACGGCCACGCTTCACCCTGTTCCTCTGTCACTGTCAAAATGCTAACGGCTAGCATTGCTTCACCCCGTTCCTCTGTAACTGTCACCACGCTAACCTTTAGTTAGCACTGCTTCGCCAAGCACATAACAAGCCATAGTGCTGCTCCGGATCGGTCTAGACACCACACACACACACACACACACACACACACACACACACACACGCACACACGCACACACGCACACACACGCACGCGCACGCACACGTGCGCACTAACCTTCAGATCACTTCAGCTACGTGTTGAGTTGTGCCTGAGCAAGACACTCTTCCCTCTTAAACCTGACTTACACGTGACTTGCAATAAGCAATAATAAGGTAATGCATCAAATGCATATAAATAGTCATCTAGACTATAGAAAGAGTCATCTAAACTAAGGACCTTACATCCGTACCATCTGTAGGCTACTTGGTCCGCTCTTGTTTCCATCTACACCACATCTCTTTGCCAAAAATAGCAGATCTACAAGAACACGACACGTTGTCTTTTGCCAGAATAGGGCCACGAGACTTCAGTGGTTAACCCCTATAACTGCTCCCCACACAGAGAGCCTAACCAGGTTTCGAGTAGTTTAAAAAGCCACTAAAGTGATTTTGACGCTACATTAACTCATTTTGCGACCCCCCCACAAGGACCCCTGGTGGCCGACTGTCACCTCACTTTGAGGACCACTGTCCCCCCCCACCCCCACCCCCCCCTCCATGCTGTACTTCTGCAGAGCACACACTCCCGCTCCAGCTCAAAGCCAACAACATGCACACAAAGAGACGTGCGCACAAACACGCCAGCACTTCAGTGCATCAGGGTGTAGCCTGACAACATCCTCAGTGACACAGTTGTCTCACTGGAGGCAGGGATGGGGGGGGGGGGGGGGGGGGGGGGGTGAGGAGGGGGGTCACCTTGAGTAGGGGACAGGAGTGGCGGCTCCGCTGTCCCGTGCGCTCATCATCGTTGCCTTTTGCCAAGAACGCGAGCGGACGGCCTCGAGACAATCTTGGATGTTACTCACACACAGTAAGCATCCTTTTGAGCAGTGGTGGGCAACTGGCGGCCCGGGGGCCACATGCGGCCCCCACCTTCACTTAATGCGGCCCTCAGGTTAATGTCAGAATACTGATATAATATTGGTTTCAGCTGTTTACAATTCCACAACATGCAAACATGACCCACTTTAATTACTTCAGTCTAAATTAGTAGCTCAATGCTTCAACACTCGTATAATTAAAGGCATTTGATTTCAATTCGAATATAGCAAAAATAGCCGATCTACAAGCTCAAAACGTGTCGCAGCGCGACGCGTTTTGAGCTTGTAGATCGGCTATTTTTGCTACGACTAATATATGGCCCTCTGGAGTGAGTGTGGAAATGTAGTGGCCCTCTCCATCGTCAAAGTTGCCCACCCCTGCTTTTGAGTGTAGCCCCCCGATGAAGACCGAGTCGAGTGAGGTCGAAACATGTTGGTTTAATAAAGGCTGATCCCTCTTTTTAAACTTTGAGTGCCTGGATCTCCCATTTTCTAAAATCGAATGTCTTATCGCGTCTGGCTGATCCAGGGGCAGCTTTAACTATTTTAACGTTATTGACCAATGCGTCTCCAGGTGAGCACCTGGTTGTCTCTCATTTCTCTCATCCTTTTGAGTGTCAATTCCGTTGGGTCCGTTGGGTTACGTTTTGCACTCTCTCAGAGTCGCAAACGGTTAGATTAATTAAAGGGACACTTCACCCCTTTTGCAACCAGATCTTATTTTAATGATGTTTGGGAGACAAACGACACTTTCCTGGGGGTTTTCATGTGTGTAATACATGTTTTTAGATATTTTAGTATTTCAAAGTGCCAGTGATGTCATGGACACTGGTCTCACTTCCTTCCTGGACTACATGTTGTCGCAGTAAAGACAGCCCTCTCCCTCTCCACAAGGTAGGGTGAGTGCAGCAAAGCATTGTGGTCATTGTGGTAATCCAGCAGTGTACATGAGACCGGCGTCCATGACATTGCAGACACTTTGAAATACTAAAAAATATCTAAAAACACAAATTACCCACATAAAACCCCCAGGAAAGTGTTTCTTGTCTCCCAAACATCATTAAAATAAGATCTGGTTGCAAAAGGGGTGAAGTGGCCCTGTAAGAGTGAGGGTTTTACTGTGCATCGTCTATAGTATTGGGGGACTGGAGCTTGTGTCCTATAGCTTAGCTGATAGTTGTCAGGAGTGACAGTGATGCGGGGGAGACAGGGAGTGCTAGTCTGTGCGAGTGTACGAGTGCGCGCACGTGTGTGTGTGTGTATGTGTACGAGTGTGTGGGTGCGTGCATGCACACAACAACATGCACGTACACACACACAGACAGGTGGCATGCACATACACACACACACACACACACACACACACACACACACACACACACACACACACACACACACACACACACACACACACACAGCGCCACCAGAGGAATGTTGCTAGGTGGAATCAAGAGGGAAGTGCTGGCTGTGTGTCCTGAAATCGGATGATGTGGAAGTTACCATGGTTACCGGTGGAAGAGGAGAGGAGAGATTTCAGAGCTTAAAAACAGTATACGGCCATATTATACCCACTGGGAAGGTATAGGGCTGTGTGTGTGTGTGTGTGTGTGTGTGCGTATGTGTGTATGTGTTTGTGTGTACATGATAGTGTGTGTCTGTGTGTTATTTGTGTTTAGGTCTATCGCCAAGCACTTTTTCCTTTCCTTTTCCTTTTGAACATGTTTTGCATTAAATCTGTTTTGTGTAACTCATCCAGATTTCATACAGATTTTATTTATCCACATTTCATTTTATTTTACTTGACACAAAAACCGTGCCGGCTGTATTCGCACTGAAGTGTGATTGCTCTTTCTCTGGCAAATGCAATTACGTGTTACGATATCCCGACAACTACCGTCAACGCAAACCATTTTCCTCTGAAATGTTCTTTTTAGTGGAGTTTCACAGGCACTAGACAGGCTGGGGCTATGTGGACACGTTCTCCTCATCTTCTAAACGTGTCTCCGGCACTTACAACAGCTGCTCCTCCTCTGTACTTCCATGCTTTTCGTGGAAAATGAGTTGGCAAGCGCGTTGATCATCTCCAAGTTAGACTCTTAACGTCACATACTTATCTGCCCGCGCAGGAGCTGCGAAGACAAAAACCCTGGCGAATACTGCCAAATATATGACAACAGAGGCCAGTTATGTGTGGGCAGTTAACTTCCAGTGCAGTTTACATCGGAAAGACTGCAGTTATCTTTAAATATGGATGTTCTCTCCCAGCGAATGTTTTTAACTCAAATATTTGCTTCTGGGGGCGACCCTTGAACAACATATTTTCAGATGGGGGTCGGAGGCGAAATACAGAATACAGAAATACAGAAATATAATTCACATATAGGATGTTATGGCGACACAGCATTCTAGAGGATTCTATAGTGTTTAGGGACCAGTCGAAATTTAGAAAAGGGGGCCCTGGAGGAAAATAGGGGAGGGCCATGTCTTATTAATTTTAGTCAGAGGGAGGGTGAGCTAATTTTATTTCGAGTCCAAGGGAGGGTGATCCAATTTTGATAATAAAATAGTCCGGGTTTTATATATATATCTAATACTACAGCTTTTCTGAATTAAAGTACAACTTTGGTCAACGATACCCCTCTGTTGCTTTCACTTGGTTCTTCCCAACAGGACCGGTTTTCATTGTTCTCCGTCAATCATTGTGCTTGGCCTATCCAAGTGTGTAAGTACACACTTCAACCCCCACTTTTCAATAGCTTCCATAGCTTGCTGTGTTAGGCGTTAGACTATGAGACCATTGTCCACGTTAGCCGTGAGTTCAAGCCTCACAGTGGACACTTTTTTTGAGCGATTTTTGCGGTCACTTTATTTTCTCACATATTAAAAACGCTAGCAGATTAAATTTAGGAATAAATAATACTCAGGTAAATGTGATATTAATTAATAGGGGAGGGTGATTCCTTTTTGTTTAATCACCTGGGGAGGGGACTGGATTTTTATTTTCATTCACAGGGAGGGTGATGTTATTTTATATCAGGACACATACATTTCCTCCAGGGGTACCCCTATTTAAATTTCGACCGGTCCCTTATAGTTTCAATGTACTGTTACTTCTAGACGGATGATAGGTTCTTCGTTTACTTATGATCCTGGATGACTATTTCTATACATTTGATGTATTACCTTGTGTTGTTTTTGCTTATTGTAAATCACTCTGGATTTAGAGCGTCTGCTAAATGCCAGAATTGTAATTGTAAATTGTATAAAGTATAGATATAAATTGCATATCGTTGCTGTTGGGCAGAAATCCTTGTATCTCCATATTTCAACTTTATATGTTAGAACTAATGTCCTACTTCGGCATCCTCCTACAATATCACACAAAAGAAGCAAAAATGTTTCAAAAGTACTCCATTTTGTTCCTTACGTAAAAGTATCAATACTGCAGAAATACTCTGTTACAAGTAAAAGGCCAGTATTACAAATCTACTTGAGTAAAAGTACAAAAGTATGGATATCAAAATATACTTAAAGTACAAAAGTAAAATGAGTCATGCAATGAGTATGCACAATGTTTCACAAGCTATCATAATGTATCAAAACTATTTTGAAAATAGCAGATCTAAGCGTGTTGGGCCTATATGTTTTATTCAAATCTCTAAAGAAACTGTGAAGTTTTGAATTAATGGTAGTGCAGTAAAAGTACAATATTTTCCTCTGAAAGGTAGTGGAGTAGAAGTAAAAAGTATAGACAATTGGAAATACTCCAGCCAAGCAAAAGTACCTAACTTAAGCACAGTACTTGTTGAGTAAATGTACTTAGTCACTTTGTGCCACCTGGCGTTATGACGTTGCTGTGTCAATAAGGAGTGGAGGTATCTAAACTGGTCTCTATACTGCCTCCCCCTGGCCAGCCGGGCGCCTGATGGATGGGAAAGGAACTGGTTGGAATAACGTGTTCCTTCCACGCGCTACGTCCAACCAGGGAAACAAGGAGCAACTTGGACACTCAGGCATGAAGGAAGCATGAGTTCAAGTCCGTTGCTCTCCCCATGTCCCCCATATATGGGGACTAGGTTGGCGGAGGGTGTGTAGAGCCCAGGATCACATTAGAATAACTGACACAGGGGTGAAAAATGGGTTACAAAATCGTGGGATACAAATTTAAGAGAAAGAAAAAATAAGGAGTGGAGGGACAATGTGCTGTCGTCCCTGAGCCAGGTATTAATAATGTAATGTTGGCTGGCTGTGTGTCCCAGTGGAGGGAACAGCATTATTCTACCGGTGACTCGTCTGACGCGCTGATCGAGAGGTGACATGATCTCATCCAGAGACCACAGCACTGTGTGTGTGTGTGTGTGTGTGTGTGTGTGTGTGTGTGTGTGTGTGTGTGTGTGTGTGTGTGTGTGTGTGTGTGTGTGTGTGTGTGTGTGTGTGTGTGTGTGTGTGTGTGTGTGCGCATATTTGAGGATTTATAAATATGTGTCAGAGGATGACATCTATAGGATGACACACACACACAAACACACACACACACACACACACACACACACACACACACACACACACACACACACACTCACACTCACACTCTCTCACACACACACACACACACACACACACACACACACACACACACACACACATGTATCTCTCTCACTCTGTATCTCTGATTACATCCAAAACCTCCTGTTCTCTGGTTTTCATTCCGTTTTATTTCTCCATCTCTCATGCTGCTATCCCTCATGCTTCCATCTCTCATCTCTCCATCCCTCTATCTCTCCATCCCTCCATCCCTCACCCTTCCATCTCTCATCTCTCCATCCCTCTATCTCTCCATCCCTCCATCCCTCACCCTTCCATCTCTCATCTCTCCATCCCTCTATCTCTCCATCCCTCCATCCCTCACCCTTCCATCTCCCATTCCTCCGTCCTTCTATCTCTCCATCCCTCCATTCCTCATCCCTCCATCTCCAAACAGCAGTGTGTGTAACCACATCAGGGAGCTAATAAAGCAGAAACTAGGCCAGCAGAAATGGAATCTCATATGGTGTGTGTGTGTGTGTGTGTGTGTGTGTGTGTGTGTGTGTGTGTGTGTGTGTGTGTGTGTGTGTGTGTGTGTGTGTGTGTGTGTGTGTGTGTGTGTGTGTGTGTGTGTGTGTGTGTGTGTGTGTGTGTGTGTGTGCGCGCGCTTTCAGCTCTTCATCTCATAGTAACATAGTGTAACTATCCCTTCCTTGTCTATACCTACTGTATTATATCTAGTTCTGTTGATTATTAATTATTTAGACATCATTGTCCCCATTTTTTGTTGCCTTGGTTGTATTTGTCCCAGATATTAGATAGTAGTTTTATTCATTATGTGTTTACAGTCTTTTGTGACAGTATCTCCAGTTTTTTTCTTTTATTTCTATATGAAATTACTGAGATCTTAGCAGATCTACAGTAGCCTACATGTAGATCGCCTATTTTCAAATATTTTTATACCTTAGAAAACTTGAAATGAGACATTCTGCACAAGTACTTTTACTTTTTGGTACTTTAAGTACATTTTGATACCAATACTTTAGTACTTTTACAAATAAATTTAGATTACAGGACTTTTCCTTAATTGTAACACAGTAGTTCTACATTGTAGTATTGATACTTTTACTTAAGTAACAAATGTGAGTACTCTGTTGTAATTTGCTCACCATTATGTTCATTAATAGAGTATGTTGCCCAAATGCAAACATTTAAAACTCAACAAATGACTTGGAATGCCAATGGAATGAGCCTTTTAGCCTAACTATTGTCCAATAATTATGTCTGTAGTCTAGTTTTAAATCCCCAGCAGTCTGTGTAAACAAACTGTGACTCTGTGGACCCGGAGCCCATATGGCACGCTGAACACCTCACAGTCCTAGAGAACTGTTGGCGTGCCCGAGAGTGGATCAGTGAACACCTCACAGTCCTAGAGAACTGTTGGCGTGCCCGAGAGTGGATCACAGTCCTATAGAACTGTTGGCGTGCCCGAGAGTGGATCAGTGTTGACTAAAACTATGACAAAATCTAAATAAAAACTAAGCTATGATGACTAAAACTATGACTAAATATAATTGACAATTTCATCAACAAATAAAATCTAGACTAAAATGTTTGGTGTCACTCTGAAAATAGCAGTTCTACAAGCTGACAATGCGTCTCAAACTTGTAGATCGGCTATTTTCAGCATGGAACCAAGTGTCACATCAACCATTACGACGCCATATTTTTGTCCTATACACAAATTAAATTCCCATTGATAATGAATGGAGAATTTTCATCATATGTAGACGAGCAAATCTGCTATTTTTGTCCTACACAAAGATTAAATTCCCATTGACAATGAATGGATGATGTACAATGATAAGAGCGCCCCTCACTTCACACAGGTGTGATTTTTTCCTGCTACACCAAATCTCTTAGCTGTGACTCTCAAGATCAAGGCTAATTTTGCAGAATGTTCACCTATATTATCACAAGCCCAGAATAGGGAAGCTGGGGTTCATGTGGTTAAATCATGTCTACTTTCTTAAATCATCAGTAGCATGGCTAGGAAAACAACTCAGGAGACAGGGTTCAGCGTAAAATAACACATTTTGGACTGAGGTCGATTAAAAAAAAGGCTTCTAAATCCTAACAGTTTTCTGAAAAACCCATGTTTCTATGTCAGTGGTGCTCAACCTTTTTCATGTCAAGAACCCAAGGTTCTGTCTCAATTTCATTCATTCCCTGTAAGCATGATTGAAAATATGTTGTTCCAGGGACCCCCCCCCCCTCCAGAAGCAAAGATTTGAGTTAAAAACGTTTGCACTGAAAGAATATAATATTCAAAGATTTGCGCCACATTTTCACGATTTTTCAAAAAATAGCAGATCTACAAGCTCGTAGCGCGGCACTCTGTGTTGCGCTATGAGCTTGTAGATCTGCTATTTTTCAATAGCTAAAGTAAAACAAAATGGTTCCCGTCCAGAAGGATAACACATAAATGGTCAAAGAGTGAACTGCCAGCCATATATGGGACCTCTAGGAATAGGATGATGGTACTCGACCATAGATGTACGATCCAGACAAATCTTGGATTCAAATAAAAATATTTTTTTTGAGCATGAATATATTTATTGAGCATAAATATATGTATTGGTCATGAATATCTATAAACATGTTTTGGCATCCAAGGTTCTGTCTCAATTTCATTCATTCCCTGTAAGCATGAAAATATGATTATAAATAAATGATCTGCCAAATAGATATCAGGGAATGAAATAGCAAGAAGCCCCTCTAAGGGGAATAGAATAGAAACAGAGCTCACAGGTTCTTAGCTGGGCTAGTGGGGCACAAACACACACTTCAATAGAGCCCACAGGTTCTTAGCTGGGCTAGTGGGGCACAAACACACTTCAATAGAGCCCACAGGTTCTTAGCTGGGCTGGGGCACAAACACACTTCAATAGAGCTCACAGGTTCTTAGCTGGGCTAGTGAGGCACAAACACACTTCAATAGAGCCCACAGGTTCTTAGCTGGGCTAGTGGGGCACAAACACACTTCAATAGAGCCCACAGGTTCTTAGCTGGGCTAGTGGGGCACAAACACACTGCAGAGCCCACAGGTTCTTAGCTGGGCTAGTGGGGCACAAACACACTTCAGAGCTCACAGGTTCTTAGCTGGGCTAGTGGGGCACAAACACACTTCAATAGAGCCCACAGGTTCTTAGCTGGGCTAGTGGGGCACAAACACACTTCAATAGAGCTCACATGTTCTTAGCTGGGCTAGTGAGGCACAAACACACTTCAATAGAGCCCACAGGTTCTTAGCTGGGCTAGTGGGGCACAAACACACTTCAATAGAGCCCACAGGTTCTTAGCTGGGCTAGTGGGGCACAAACACACTTCAATAGAGCCCACAGGTTCTTAGCTGGGCTAGTGGGGCACAAACACACTTCAATAGAGCTCACATGTTCTTAGCTGGGCTAGTGAGGCACAAACACACTTCAATAGAGCTCACATGTTCTTAGCTGGGCTAGTGGGACACAAACACACTTCAATAGAACTCACAGGTTCTTAGCTGGGCTAGTGGGACACAAACACACTTCAATAGAACTCACAGGTTCTTAGCTGGGCTAGTGAGGCACAAACACACTTCAATAGAACTCACAGGTTCTTAGCTGGGCTAGTGGGGCACAAACACACTTCAATAGAGCTCACATGTTCTTAGCTGGGCTAGTGGGACACAAACACACTTCAATAGAACTCACAGGTTCTTAGCTGGGCTAGTGGGACACAAACACACTTCAATAGAACTCACAGGTTCTTAGCTGGGCTAGTGGGACACAAACACACTTCAATAGAACTCACAGGTTCTTAGCTGGGCTAGTGGGACACAAACACACTTCAATAGAACTCACAGGTTCTTAGCTGGGCTAGTGAGGCACAACCACACTTCAGAGCTCACAGGTTCTTAGCTGGGCTAGTGGGGCACAACCACACTTCAATAGAGCCCACAGGTTCTTAGCTGGGCTAGTGGGGCACAACCACACTTCAATAGAGACCACAGGTTCTTAGCTGGGCTAGTGGGGCACAACCACACTTCAATAGAGACCACAGGTTCTTAGCTGGGCTAGTGGGACACAAACATACTTCAATAGAGCTCACAGGTTCTTAGCTGGGCTAGTGGGGCACAAACACACTTCAGAGCTCACAGGTTCTTAGCTGGGCTAGTGGGGCACAAACACACTTCAGAGCTCACAGGTTCTTAGCTGGGCTAGTGGGACACAAACACACTTCAATAGAGCCCACAGGTTCTTAGCTGGGCTAGTGGGGCACAAACACACTTCAGAGCTCACAGGTTCTTAGCTGGGCTAGTGGGACACAACCACACTTCAATAGAGACCACAGGTTCTTAGCTGGGCTAGTGGGACACAAACATACTTCAATAGAGCTCACAGGTTCTTAGCTGGGCTAGTGGGGCACAACCACACTTCAATAGAGACCACAGGTTCTTAGCTGGGCTAGTGGGGCACAACCACACTTCAATAGAGACCACAGGTTCTTAGCTGGGCTAGTGGGACACAAACATACTTCAATAGAGCCCACAGGTTCTTAGCTGGGCTAGTGGGACACAAACACACTTCAATAGAGCTCACAGGTTCTTAGCTGGGCTAGTGGGGCACAACCACACTTCAATAGAGACCACAGGTTCTTAGCTGGGCTAGTGGGGCACAACCACACTTCAATAGAGACCACAGGTTCTTAGCTGGGCTAGTGGGGCACAACCACACTTCAATAGAGACCACAGGTTCTTAGCTGGGCTAGTGGGACACAAACATACTTCAATAGAGCCCACAGGTTCTTAGCTGGGCTAGTGGGACACAAACACACTTCAATAGAGCTCACAGGTTCTTAGCTGGGCTAGTGGGGCACAACCACACTTCAATAGAGACCACAGGTTCTTAGCTGGGCTAGTGGGGCACAACCACACTTCAATAGAGACCACAGGTTCTTAGCTGGGCTAGTGGGACACAAACATACTTCAATAGAGCCCACAGGTTCTTAGCTGGGCTAGTGGGACACAAACACACTTCAATAGAGCTCACAGGTTCTTAGCTGGGCTAGTGGGACACAAACACACTTCAATAGAACTCACATGTTCTTAGCTGGGCTAGTGGGACACAAACACACTTCAATAGAACTCACAGGTTCTTAGCTGGGCTAGTGGGACACAAACACACTTCAATAGAGCCCACAGGTTCTTAGCTGGGCTAGTGGGACACAAACACACTTCAATAGAACTCACAGGTTCTTAGCTGGGCTAGTGGGACACAAACACACTTCAATAGAGCTCACAGGTTCTTAGCTGGGCTAGTGGGACACAAACACACTTCAATAGAGCCCACAGGTTCTTAGCTGGGCTAGTGGGACACAAACACACTGCAGAGCCCACAGGTTCTTAGCTGGGCTAGTGGGGCACAAACACACTTCAATAGAACTCACAGGTTCTTAGATGGGCTAGTGGGACACAAACACACTGCAGAGCTCACAGGTTCTTAGCTGGGCTAGTGGGGCACAACCACACTTCAGAGCTCACAGGTTCTTAGCTGGGCTAGTGGGGCACAACCACACTTCAATAGAGCCCACAGGTTCTTAGCTGGGCTAGTGGGGCACAACCACACTTCAATAGAGACCACAGGTTCTTAGCTGGGCTAGTGGGGCACAACCACACTTCAATAGAGACCACAGGTTCTTAGCTGGGCTAGTGGGACACAACCACACTTCAATAGAGACCACAGGTTCTTAGCTGGGCTAGTGGGACACAAACATACTTCAATAGAGCCCACAGGTTCTTAGATGGGCTAGTGGGGCACAACCACACTTCAGAGAGCAAAGCACAAAGCAGCAGAAAACACAATGAGCACCAGTGTTGGAAAGTAACAGAAGTACATTTACTTACTGACATCAAAAAAAAAAAAAAACGTTCGCTCTGAAATAATATATACCTATTCAAAGATTTGTGCCGCATTTTTAAGATTTTTCAAAAATAGCAGACCTACAAGTTCATAGCGCGCCACTCGGTGGCGCGCTATGAGCTTGTAGATCTGCTATTTTTCAATAGCTAAAGTATAACAGAATGCTTGAAACACCAAAAGGGGTTCCCGCCCAAAATAGGTTAATGTACTGCACTTACAAGTAGTGACTTGAATTACTTTACTTGACTATTTCCAATACTTTTTACTTCTACTCCACTACATCTCAGAGGAAAATATTGTACTTTTACTACACTATAGCCTACATTTTGAAAACTTTAGTTACTCGTGTGGAAATAAAGCAAATAATATAGGAATAAGTTATCAAGTATCATTAATGTTGTAATGCTTTTATATCAACTGGCCCCGTGCCAGTGTAGTAATGTGGCTCACAGGTTGAGCTATTGGGACGATCCCTGAGGTATGAGATAGTGGTTAACACCCACTCCATGAGGTCCTACCCCTGATGGGCTGTTATGTCGTTATGTTCACAAGTAGCAGGGAGAGAGAGAGAGAGAGAGAGGGGGGGGGGAGAGAGAGAGAGAGGGGGGGGGAGAGAGAGAGATAGAGAGAGGGAGAGAGAGAGAGAGAGGGGGGGGGGGGGAGAGAGAGAGAGAGGGGGGGAGAGAGAGAGAGAGAGGGAGGGGGGGGAGAGAGAGAGAGAGAGAGAAAGCACAACACCCACTGCAACATTTCTTACAGTGCACACACACACACACTCACACACTAAGGCTGTCCCCGGACATTCAGGGTTCGAACCTTCGCTCGTTAGGGTTGGCACTCGAATCTTAATTAATGGGCTTGAACCATTCCTTTTTCTTTCTTTTTTTTAACTCGAAAATATTTCTCGGCGAGAATGCGATATGCATAATAAGAGTACTATGTTCATGTTGTGTTTACATGTTACATGTTTAGATGTTATTAATAATCAGGAGGCACATAACCGATGCGCCAGTGCACATACGTCGTCAAAATGTTTTCTGCGCGTATATCAAAGGCATGCAAGGCGCATTTGCGCACCAACAGCTGAGACAGTTATTTAGAGAAATCTGACAGGCATTCAAAAGGAACTCAAATGTGATGTTAATGTCCTGTAAGTAGACTTAGAAATAAAACTAGTGTTGACTAATCATTACATGTGGCTCTTATTTTGAAGAGGAAGTTATGCACAGGAAGTCCGTTTCGGTTGTAAACAAGCTACTATGACACTTTCCCAAAGTTACGTGCTCCCCCTCCCCCTGCCGAAGGTTCGAGTCCTAAAAACAGGGCTAGGGTACAGCCTTAACACACCACGCGCGCACACACACACACACACACACACACACACACACACACACACACACACACACACACACACACACACACACACACACACACACACACACAAAATCGAGATTTGATTAACGTTTTTAAAAAATAGAACATTAAAAAATAGTCAGTCTACAAGCTCTTTCTTTTACGTTTTTTTGCCTATAATGACAGGCCCATACTGTATATAATAGGGATGGAATGGTTGAGAGTGGTTCAATATCAGGATATGATCGGCTGCATAATTATGACCGTTATACATCCTGTGTGTGTGTGTGTGTGTGTGTGTGTGTGTGTGTGTGTGTGTGTGTGTGTGTGTGTGTGTGTGTGTGTGTGTGTGTGTGTGTGTGTGTGTGTGTGTGTGTGTGTGTGTGTGTGTGTGTGTGTGTGTGCGCGTGTTAGTCCCTCTTGCGTTGTGCGCAGCAGAAAGCCAGCAGGCGAGGGGGTATCCAGGCCACTGGCTGGTTTTGATGTAGTCATGCTAATTAGAATCTACAGTGTTTCTTCCAACAACACACAAGTTCTCTGCAAAACAATGGAGACGCTTCGCTGTGAATAAGCAATGGTTTGTGTATAGGTGCACACGGTAATGCATGTGGTGTGTGTGTGTGTGCGTGTGCAATGCATGCACATGTGCTTACGCATGAGTCACCACGGGTCATCGGGTAAGCGAACAACAGTGTTGTGGATTGCAAATTCTTGCTGTGCTTTTTATCATTAGTTATTGCTGCTGTGCAGTCGAGATAGAGACACAGTAGAGGGGAGAGTGAGACATAGGAAAAACATTGCCAGAAAGAGAGAGGGAGAGAGAGAGAGAGAGAGAGAGAGGGGGGGGGGGGGGGGGGGGGGTAATAAGCTGGAGAGCGAGTCATTTTTGGATGTGACTCAGACTACTGGTTCTGACAGAGCGAGCGGTGACGCAAGCAGTGCCTGTGCTGCGGAGGATGAAGGGATGGATGGAGGGACGGAGAGAGGATGGCGCTGAGACCCTGAGGGAGCCATGGGTGGTGGGGGGGGGGGGGGGGGGGGGGGGGAGGGGGGTTAAGGGGGGTGGGGTAGATATTAGCTGCGGGAGGGGACAGGAGGAAGATGTGGAGCGAGACCGACTCACTACTAGCCCATTAAGACCATGAGGCCAGATTCTACAAAATGTCTTCTAAATCCTGAACAACGTATCAGTGGTGC
Organism: Electrona antarctica; assembly: GCF_951216825.1. Taxonomy (NCBI): domain Eukaryota; kingdom Metazoa; phylum Chordata; class Actinopteri; order Myctophiformes; family Myctophidae; genus Electrona; species Electrona antarctica. The sequence goes on from NC_136809.1 coordinate 44,296,935, forward strand.
ACTGGTGCTCAAACCTTTTCATGTCAAGGAGGTACAGAATGATTTGGTATTTGGTATACTTCTGAAAATATGTTGTTCCAGGGACCCCCACCCCATGCAGAAGCAAATATTTGAGTTAAAAATGTTCACTGTGAAAGAATATATGTTCAAATATTTGCGACACGTTTTCATGATTTAAAAAATTAGCAGATCCACACGATCGTAGCGCGGCACCGGGGTGCTTGTAGATCTGCAATTTTCCAACAGCTAAAGTTTAAAATAATGGTTATGGTGGTTAAAAGCTAGGAGCTACAGTATGACACATAGGCGTCCTCAGGTCCAAATGGACTAGGAGACAAAGTGAGAAAGTCAGAGAAGTACACACACGGACACAGAGGGAAATGGCAGGGGCTTGGGAGAGAGTGACTTAGGGAGGAAAAAGGGCGAGGGAGGGGGGTGGGGGGGGTATTGGGAGAGGTAGAGACGAAAGCAATAAGAAGCCCACCGTGTGCACTATCTGGGTCTGGCTCCGGAAGCTACAGCTAAGTGGGTTAAAGACACATAAACAGACGGCGCAGAATGTGTGGAGACAAAAAAATTGGAAAGAAGGAAAGAAAAAGAAAAGAACGGTATAGGCATGGGCCGAGGGAGACTATAGAGGAATCATTCCTTGGCGAGAAGATGGAGACAAAGGCAGAGGGAGAAATTGGTTTATTATCTAGGTTTAGAGCAAGCACAGAAAAGGGTGGTGGAGATGTACTGTATACAGGAATAGACAGCAATAGAAGGAGTGATTGCAGATATAGAAATGCGGTATCACATTGTATTTATATACCCTCTATTTAACCACTTTAACCATATACATGTATACTGTACACACACACACACACACACACACACACACACACACACACACACACACACACACACACACACACACACACACACACACACACACACACTCTCTAGTTTTCGCCGGCTGCCGGGCGTGGCTCGGCTGCACTAATAACTTTGGGGCAGGCCCGTCTAGAGTTTGAAATTTGTATGGACAGGTATCAGTCAAAAGGGAGACATCGAAGAGGAAGGATGGATGGGGAAGGATCAACATGGAATGTCAGAACAGGTTCTTGATGTCACATCATGTCACAAGACCTGGGCACCATATTTGGGGGCTTGCCTGGGGTGACCAACCGACCAACACACTGACGGGAAATGCACGATTCCATAGATAAAGGGGACCTGCAGTCGCAATAATTGACTGGAGTCCCCCCCAGGGCTCTATACTAGCCCCCCCCTCCTGTTTTTGCATCGCTCTACCGTAAATATATCAATCTACAAGTTCGCAATGGTCTTGTATATCTGCGATGTTTTCCAAATGTTCACCCCAGAATAAGGACACCGCAGGGCTCATGTGGTCCGTTGAAGCATGAGTCAACAAAGCCCCAGTGTTGTGTGATTCAACCCATGAGTCACACCTTTTGGCATGGCGAAGTACAAATATTGTGCTCATCTCTGCCAGGGATTATGGCAGCGGAACTTTCTGAGAACGGAGTCATTCTGACATGAGGGAAACTGAAGCCGCTGCCGTTATACCCCCTGCGTGAACCCGCTGTGATGACATCATCACCAGTAGACCATGCGGTGGTGCGCGCAGGCCTGGGCGTCACCGGGAGGTCATTAACCCATTTAGGCCTGACGTCGAAATAAATAAAAAGTCTTCTGAAAGAATATTATATTCAAAGATTCGTAGCGCGGCACTCGGTGGCGCGCTATGAGCTTGTAGATCTGCTATTTTTCAATAGCTAAAGTATAACATAATGCTTAGTTAAAACACCAAAACGGGTTCCCGTCCAGAATGGGTTAACCCATTTGGACCTGAGGACGGTTCTACAAATGCCTTCTAAATCCTGACAGTTTTCTGAAAAACTATAGATCTCAGTGGTTCTCAACCTATTTCATGTCAAGGACCCCCATAATTATCTGTATTTGGCCGCGGACCCCCATCTGAAAATGTGTTGTTCCAGGGACCACCCCCAGAAGCAAAGATTTGAGTTAAAAACGTTCGCTCTGAAAGAATATAAAATTATATTCAATGATTTGCGCCACATTTTCACGTTTTTTCCAAAATAGCACTCGGTGCCGCGCTATGAGCTTGTAGATCTGCTATTTTTCAATAGCTAATAGTATAACACAATGCTTAACCCATTTAGACCTGAGGACGCATCTGTGTCATATTATAGCTTTTAACCCATTTTGGGCGGGAACCCCTTTTGGTGTTTTAACTAAGCATTATGTTATACTTTAGCTATTGAAAAATAGCAGATCTACAAGCTCATAGCGCGCCACCGAGTGGCGCGCTATGAACTTGTAGGTCTGCTATTTTTTAAAAATCGTAAAAATGCGGCACAAATCTTTGAATATATATTCTTTCAGAGCGAACGTTTTTTTTATTTCGACGTCAGGCCTGAATGGGTTAAAACACCAAAAGGGGTTTAGGGTTAATGGGGCTTTTGTGCTCTGTTACACCTCGGCTGGCCAGCCAGTCCTTTTGATGGGTGTCAGGAGTGAAGTTGTGGTGCTGTGTCAGTTTGTGTCCCGTCCCCCCTCCCTGTCCCCCTCACCAGCCCCACTACCAGTCCCTGTCCCCCCCTGATGACAGGTGACCGATGATGGAGGCATCAGGGCAAGAAATTAAAAAGCACAGAGGCGAGAAAAGGGAAGGGAGGGTAAAGAGGAGAGAAAAACCTGGCTGCTATTATCATTAGAATATGACACATTATCACATACATGACAGATATCACCATATGACATCGGCATATAGAGGGTCCAGGGTTCAGACCAAAGATGCGACAAAACGCTTTTTTTTTAAAGGGCTATTTCACAGCTGGAAGAAACTGCAATCACTCAATGTTAATAGTATTTGTAGTTGATAAAAGTAGCACAATTTGAAATGTGCACTCTATGGCCAGAAAGATATTGTAGTCTGTGTGTTTGACTATAGGGTTTTTGACCGGATTGCTGAATTCCTACAATGACCATAATGCTTTGGTGCACTTGTGGAGGGGAGACACCCCACGTGGGCTGTCCTATTGAGACAACATGTAGTCCAGGAAAGAAGGAAGTGAGACCACATTTTCATGACACATTCTGGTCATGAACATGGCTCTGTGACTAAAATATCTAAAAACACATATTACCCACATAAAAACCCCTTGGGCAGTATTATGTGTGTCTTAAGTACCAGGTCTTATTACTTAACTTAAGACCTGGAGGCGTGGTCAATGCTGTTTGGCCACTCAGAATAGCCAAATGGCATTGATCACGCCTCCAGGTCTTAAGTTAAGTAATAAGACCTGTTACTTAAGACACGCATAATACTTGTGTCCTAAACATCATTCAAATAAGATCTGGTTGCAAAAGGGGTGAAGTGGCCCTTTAAGCCTGATTGATGTTTCGTTGTACGACGCGTAAATACATTTCAGCAGTCTGTATGACCCTTTAGCCTCGCAGTGTCTGCCTGTATGACCTTTAACCTCACAGTGTCAGTCTGTATGACCCTTTAACCTCACAGTGTCAGTCTGTATGACCTTTAACCTCACAGTGTCAGTCTGTATGACCTTTAACCTCACAGTGTCAGTCTGTATGACCCTTTAACCTCACAGTGTCAGTCTGTATGACCTTTAACCTCACAGTGTCAGTCTGTATGACCTTTAACCTCACAGTGTCAGTCTGTATGACCTTTAACCTCACAGTGTCAGTCTGTATGACCTTTAACCTCACAGTGTCAGTCTGTATGACCTTTAACCTCACAGTGTCAGTCTGTATGACCTTTAACCTCACAGTGTCTTCCTGTATGACCCTTTAGCCTCACAGTGTCAGTCTGTATGACCCTTTAGCCTCGCAGTGTGAAGACCAAACGTGAGCCCAACTGAACCAGTGACCACAATGCGTCGCGATGCAACGCATTGTGAGCTTGTAGATATTTAGAGAGAGCTTGTAAAATATGTGTATACATTTGAAAACTTGAAACGGGGCATTCTGCATAGTGAGTAGTAGTACTTTTACTTTTGGTACTTTAAGTACATTTTGATGCCAATACTTATGTACTTTTACTCAAGTACATGTTGAATTCCGGACTTTTACTTGTAACAGAGTATTTCTAAATTGTATTCATGTACAGTTGGAGGCCATCGATATTGTCCTTTTCTTTTTGCTGAGGTCTGCGTGATCTGCGCAAAAGGACAGTTAACCCATTTTGGGCGGGAACCCCTTTTGGTGTTTTAAACATTATGTTATAATTTAGCTATTGAAAAATAGCAGATCTACAAGCTCATAGCGCGCCACCGAGTGGCGCGCTACGAGCTTGTAGGTCTGCTATTTTTTTTAAATCGTGAAAATATTTATTTCAGAAAACTGGAGGATTTAGAAGGATTTTTTTAAATTTTGAGGTCAGGCCTAAATGGGTCAAATGATAAGGGACAATATCGGTGGCACCCAACTGTATGTAATAAGTAACTTTCAATACTTTTACCACCACTGACGGAGACCAATTACTGTAGGAGATAACGCCACGCATGTCCGCGACCTGCCGCCAGCTCTGCATGCGTCATGCCAGAACACCAGAGTGAAAATTGAATTAGTGCTCATGCATATTTCATAATGCAAATTATTGAATGTTCCAGTAAGAAAAAGGGGACTTGAGGGGGTTCGGCAAGACTCATTATAAAAAAAAAACCTCAATTTGAGAATCTTGATGTTTTTAATGTAAATGTCGCCTGTCTGACAGGTACAGAGGGAGCCGGGGATGGAGATTATGAGCAGTAGGAGTAATTGAGAGAAAATATCGAGAGAAGGGGAGAAATCTCTCACCGGCCTCCCTATAATAAGCCTTTTCTCCTGATGTTACTTATTATCTTTAGTGTAATTCTATACAGTGTGTATATATATATATATATATATATATATATATATATATATATATAGTCGCTGTCGGGTGGAAACCTCATAATTATGTCTAAATCGGTTTAGGTGTGTAGTTGTAGTTTTTGTGTTGCAGTTGGTCCTGTGTAGTTGTAGTTTTTGTGTTGCAGTGCGTCCTGTGTAGTTGTAGTTTTTGTGTTGCAGTGGGTCCTGTGTAGTTGTAGTTTTTGTGTTGCAGTTGGTCCTGTGTAGTTGTAGTTTTTGTGTTGCAGTGGGTCCTGTGTAGTTGTAGTTTTTGTGTTGCAGTGGGTCCTGTGTAGTTGTAGTTTTTGTGTTGCAGTGGGTCCTGTGTAGTTGTAGTTTTTGTGTTGCAGTGGGTCTTGTGTAGTTGTAGTTTTTGCGTTGCAGTGGGTCCTGTGTAGTTGTAGTTTTTGTGTTGCAGTGGGTCCTGTGTAGTTGTAGTTTTTGTGTTGCAGTGGGTCCTGTGTAGTTGTAGTTTTTGTGTTGCAGTGGGTCCTGTGTAGTTGTAGTTTTTGTGCTGCAGTGAGTCCTATATGTAGTTGTTATTTAGTCACAAGCTCTTGTTAATTCCTTTCATGGCGTTAACGATGTATAAAACTCACAGACAACTTTGCCCATTGTCAACATATCTTGATATAATTGATCCTCACTAATGCCCCTGATATTATGGTGCCATTCTTGGTCTCTGTCTCAGAGGAGGGCTATGGACAGTTTGTTCTCACGTAAAAAAAAATACGTGAAATCCTGTTTGAAAAAACGCTGATAACGCTGGTAGGCGGGATTCTGAACTGGTCCATAGCACTCCTCTGAGACCCAGACCGAGTAGACAAAAATGGTACCATATTATCATGAGCATGAGCATTATTGAGGACCAATTGACTGGATGCAGACCACGGCCATCTTGTCATTAAGTTAATGGCAGGGCGGAAACTAGACGCAATTTTCCATCGACAGAGAATTATTCTCTTTCTATCAGCAAAGATTTTGTTTCAGAAAAGTCCCCGGTATGTTATGAGCTACTTTCTGTCAAGACATTCCTTGAAGGAGATTATTTTTTTAAGTGTTGGAGTTTGGAAGTTCTCGTTGGATATCGTTGCGTACCACCTGTTTTGAATTTGCACATAATGTAGGAGGCGGCAGGACTTTGCTTTACTGAAAGCACTTCCAAACTCCAACACAAGAATTTCTTGACAGGAAGTATAGCTCATAACATGTTTACGGTGGATTTTTATGAAACAAACACTTTGCTTTTCATACAGCTGCAATGTTGATGAGTTTGACATCGTTTAATACAATCAGATAGGACTTTTCTGTTTGGATGAATGGGCTGTCAATGGCAAATTGCGGCTAGTTGCCACCCTGCCATTAACTTACTGGTAACATGGTCTGCATAAGGTCAATTATATGAAGATTTTTAAAATGGGTGAAGTCATCCTGAGCTTGAAGATTGGCTATTTTAGCTACATTTGTGCGACACTACTGTGTGACGAAGTAAGACATTAAATTAATGTAAAAAAAAAAAACGCTTTAATATGGAGATACAAGGTTTCTGCCCAACAGCAAAATGATCCTTTATTCAGTCTCGTTGAATAATTAATTTCAGCCGGGGAAAGCGGTGCTTTTGTGTGGGGGCAGTGTGTAATGTTATTACACCTATCTATCATGAGAGCGCAAGGCTTCCTGCAATACCTTATAATTATCAGCTTTGTTTATGAGGAATAGGGGGTGGCACGTTTAATCTCACGTACACTACTTGCACATGCAGATCACGTATGCGTTTGCATGTGGACACAGACGCACACGCATGCACGCACACACACACACACACGCAAGCACACACAAAGCCTACACATTGTGTGTGGCCTGCCATAACCCGTGTTAATGACAAAGAGAGGTACTTACTTTGTGTATGTCAGAGGAGAGAGGTCCTCTGATAATTGGAATTAATTACCTGGAGTCTGGAGGGCGCACCAGGCCTAAAGCGGCAGGTTATTGTTCTCCATGCTGCACGCACGCACACACGCACTGTGACACGCACGCACGCACGCACGGTGACACGCACGCACGCACGCACGCACGCACGCACGCACGCACGCACGCACGCACGCACGCACGCACGCACAGTCCTCTTAAGTATTACTATACTTGTGAGGACAATAACATTTTTGGACGCCGACATTATGAATGAAATTCGTACCATTTTGTGATGTTTCTAACCCGAACCGATCTAGGAGCTCACAGCATGCGTCACGCTGTGATGTGTGTGTGAGCTTTTGGATCCGATATTTTCGGTATAAAGTCTAAATAAATCAAGTATAACCCCAACCTAACCTCTAAACCTAACTTCTTAATGCCTGATCCTAAATCTAAACCCAACCTGAATATTTTCCTAATCGTAAGCCTATTTTTTTAAAACAGCCATACTACTATACTTGTGGGTACATTTTTGTGCACACACATGCACACACGCATGCACAAATGCACGAATGCATGCACGGGCGTGCGCGCACACACACACACACACACACACACACACACACACACACACACACACACACACACACACTGTGTAGTGTGTACTGTACGTTGTACATGCAAGTACAGTACATACAGTACATAGACATGCACAGACAGGCAGTGGTGTCATTATTGTCACACTGCTTATGGTGGCCATGTGTTTACGTATAAGAGAACTCAATGTTTCCATTAAGGCTTTGTTCTGTTCAGGTGCGACAGCAATGTGTCTGGACAGATATGTCACATTGTCTATTGTTCACTGCTCAGTGTGAAGAAGCTTCACTCGTTGTCTTGTCTGTGTCTCTGTCTGTGTGTGACATCAAAGGGGTGACACTTGTTCAACATTATCGTCGCTGTCGTTACAGTATGTTAAACATATTTCATCTTAAAAAATGAAAAAAAGTAAACTGTGTTGTGCAAAAATAGTGGTTATAAGGATGTACTATAGCTCTGCTATTTGATCCTTTGGTCTTGCTAGACGGATGATAGGTTCTTAGTTTACTAATGATTCTAGAAGACTGTTTCTGTGCATTTGATGTATTACCTTGTGTTGTTCTTGCTTATTGTAAATCGCTCTGGATTAAGAGCGTTTGATAAATGCCTAAAGTGTAAATTGTAAATTGTCTAACATTTTTGCCTAAAAATGCCCAAAATAGGGGTTTCAGGTTGAAAGTAGTTACTGTAAGTCTGTCTGATTTATATGAAAAGTATTAACCAGAGCTTGTGATTAAACTAGAAAAGCAGTTCCTGCAGAAACTACGTGGGCTCGCTGAAAACCCACAATGTATATGATGTACAGTAGAAAATGACAAAAAATTCTCAGATTGCTGTATCTCTGCAAGACATTACTCTATAAGCCATATCTCAAAAACTAGTGGGTCAAACTGCACAACCAATATGTCAATTTGAAGCTATGATTCCCTGCTTTCATATGACATGATAAAAACAAAAATGAAAAAAATCCAATGGCAGTCCTTCGATCAAATCTGGTCACATGTATTAAAGCTGAAGAAAAAGTTTAAAAAAAAATTACAAAAAAGGGCTTGTTGCGCCCTGATGATGCATGATGACATATTCACTGCCGTCCCCAGGAAGCGGCAGAGGTTTGAATGCTTGGTTATAGTAACCACAGATAGCACCTCTGTGTGAACCTAGAAAGATCTAGCTGGACAGTATTCCTTTTCGTGTTTATGATCCGGTCGGGTGATATCTTACGTCATGTTGTAGTCATTGTTTTGTAGTCATCAAACCAGAGCTTCTTTCCCTCAAACCGGACGAATTATATATACCTTCCCAATAAAAGCGTGATGAGAATAGAATTTCCCCGTGGGATAACGGGTTTATAGACGCTAACTAGTCTCTGGAAAGTACACTCGCATTCATATTTTAGAAATCTGCGAAACTACGCTGCATCAAGGCTTTTATTGGGAAGGCATTATTCTTCCGGTTTGAGGGAAAAGAAGTTCTGGTTTGAGGGATCCAACCTATAGTGACTACAAAACAATGACTACAACATGACGTAAGATACCATCCACTGATTCACTCCTGAACGGATCACACAGCAGTTTAGTAACACAGACCAGGCTTTAAATGTCCTACCGAGGTGGAAAGCCTGGTGAGGCGAGGTTAAGAATGATCTGACCCTTCGTCAAAATATTTTTTTAAAAGAAAAATACAAGCATAAATAACTGCATAAAGCTGAACATAGATTTCGAGCACAAAGTATGTGGAAATAGTTAGATGCTGTAGAGAACTAGTGTGTGCTCTCTGGAGCCAGCCCCCCCAAAAAATGACTACACTGGATCCATTGGAGCACAGGTTATGGACATACAAGGTCTAACAGCGACTACATGTACAGTATGCTATCTGGATGTATACCATTGAGATGTCGTTGCTGTCGAGCAGAAACCTCTTGCGGTTCTGAACGTTTTAGGCTGGGGACCCCCGGAAATGCTTTGGCCATGTCTCACGATGTATGTTATGTTTTAGTTTTTTTTTTCTTCGTGAATTACTGCATACTGTACTACAGTGTCACTCACACAAAGCATCAAAAGTAGCAGATCTACGACTTCGAAAAGTGGCGCTAATCAACATGTTTTGAGCCCGTCAATCTGCTACTTTTGAATCTGAATCCCGAAAACACAGAGACGATAATGCTCTCTCTCTCTCTCTCTCTCTCTGCAGATGCAACAACCGTACGCAGTGTGCAGTGGTGGCTGGACCTGACGTGTTCCCTGACCCCTGCCCTGGCACATACAAATACCTGGAGGTCCAGTACGAGTGTGTTCCATACAGTAAGTTTGCTTTTGCTCTCCTTCCCACTCTTTCCAGAGTTGAGTATACAGTGTGATGTAATTTCTCTTTAAATTGTCAGTGTTATGTTCAACTCTGAGAGTGGCGTTGTGGGTAGAGTGTCTCAGATTGAGAGGTCGGGTACAGTTCAATATACAAGGTCTGCTAAGAGGATCAAAAACCCAAGAAAGCACTAAGGCTTGTTTCCATTAGGGACCTTCATATTCAATCCATCAGCACATTTAATGACAGAAAAATACACAATGCTATGCAAAAAAAACTGTTTTATAGAATTAATATGTATAGTAAAGGGGGGATCGGCTTTGACATTTTTACTGGAGCCAGTTTCGTATTACAGCCACCCGTAAGTGCTCTTTGAGTGGTTTTGAAGGAGAATACAGGGATTCACATTTCCTTTACGACTGTTGGTAGGGCGCGTTCCACATTTTTTTGCGTCATATACTGTAGGAGCACAATTAATTTAACCCTGGGTGCAGTTCAACATCACGGTATGACTTGCTGATGTATCAGGGACAACATGGAGTTGTTGTCAGCGTGTAATGTGAGAATCATTCTATGTTCCTGTGGAAAGTTATAGCGAGACAGTGAGGCGCTCTGTGTGTGAGGGAGAGGAAGGACATGAAGGAAGGATAGGCTCAAACGGTGACAGATGGCCGTGTGACCTCTAACCATCTGGACCCTAGCCTAGCGTCCCTATACTGGGAATCAGTGGTGGACAAAAATACTCGACCCCAGTAGTTAGATAGATACGCCTGGTCAAGCATTACTCAAACTACCGAGTGACCGTGGATCTGTCAAAACTGTACTTGAGTATTTGAAAGTACATGCTTTAATAAATACGAAGGGAAAATTACAAAGTATTTTATTTATTTAGAAAAATATCAGTAACAGTGAAAATAGCAAATCTACAAGTTCACATTGGCTATTTTCACTGCATTTGAATTGTGGCTAAAGTGGTTTATTCATAATGTTCTTTTCCCTTTACTAGAAATAGTAGTGGCGTCAAAAGTAGAAGAGTGGAGTGGAAGTATTACAAACCATACAAATACACAAGAAAAGTACAGATAATAATAATAATTGAAAAAGTATTTATTTACAGTAAGTATAGTGCTTGAGTAAATGTTCTAACTCCCGGTCCACCACTGACCCCAGTGTCCCTATGCTGGGCATGTCATAAAAGGCTAACATTCAGTGAAAATGGTCCATCTGTGTGAGTACAGCTTTTTCCAAAGGCTATTTTCAGCTAAGATATTTGGTGTAGAGCAGTGGTTTTCAACCCTTTTCATATCAGGGTCTATTATTTATTCTGCATTGGAGCCACGGACCACCATTTGATGACTTTTAGCCTCTCAGACTCAAAACGAAAGAATATTTTTTTTGTCGTTGGGTAAGATTTTGTCCACAATTCCATGCTGTATTGATATACTGGTAGTACCATAGGAGAGATAACAGGCAAAACAACAATTCTTCTATACATTCTCTAATTCTGTAGACATCTTGTAAATGAACTAGTAATGCAGATGTTTAACAATAATTTAACTCAATAGTTAAGAGTTTTTTTTTAAAAAAATGTATGTTCTGTTCATTCATTTTTTATCTTTTTTTACAAATAAAGTAAATTGAGAAATACAAACAGAGTAACAAATACAAAAAACTAAAACACACAACAAAACTCAAATTATATATCAAGACAACCAAAGAACATTCAAAATAAAAAAATATATATATAAAAAAATAAAAAAACAACTCCAATATAGTCAATATACAAAGCAGTTCATGGTCACAAACATCATCCAGACAAGACAGATTGGTTACACTCAAGAGTTAAAGCACCACCGGTCCTTGAGGGGGTTTCTGGTGGCCCCCAGCTAAATGATGGAAAGTTGGTAAGTTGGTAACCAAATGGACCCTTATAGATCTTGTACTCTTGAGAGTGTAAAATGAAACCAAATGGACCCGTAAGGGTCAAGAGTTAAGGTCATTACACACTGGCGAATTAGCGACGCGAATTATTCGCGCGAATAATTCGCCTTTTTTTAAAACCAATTGAAGTCAATGCAAGCTTCCACATCAGTGGCGAATGTGCGAATGTGCGAAAATGCGACCGTTTTCGCTCTTTATTTGTTCGCTCCGGTGTTCGCTCCGGTGTCGAATTTTTAATTCGCGTCGCTAATTCGCCAGTGTGTAATGACCTTTTTTGTTAAACAGCTGCATTACTTAATTTACAAGAAGTCTACACCATTAGAGAATGTAGAAGAATTGTTATTTTTTTATCAACGTTTGCCTGTGATCTCTTATATGGTACCAACATCAGTACAGCATGGAATTGTGGACAAAATCTTATCCGACCACAACAAAATATTCTTTAGTTTTGGATCCGCGAGACTAAATCATCAAAATGTGGTCCGTGGCTCAAAGGCTGAATAAATAATGGGGCGCCTTGATATGAAAAAGGTTGAAAAGCACTGGTCTGGGGATAAAAGGATGGGACCAAATATTTCCCTGGGGGACCCCTGTCATTATAGTATGTATGGTTTAAGTGGTTAACCTAGAGATAAGAGACGGGGGGGGGGGTCTCTGTACAGTTAAACTATGTAGGGTTTCATTCAAGTGGTTTACTTAGTGATAAAAGACATGGGGGTTTCTCTATAGTTTGGGTCAGGGCCAAACGCACACATTAGATGCCACAAGTAATTAGTGTGGGCAGTTTGATGGTTACAAACACATTTATTTGATTGTATGGTGGTTTCAGCCTTGTACGTTAGGGTGTTGGTCTGTCAATATGCTGTTACCAGCAGAGCTGCCACAAGTGATGTTGCTGTTGTCCTTGTTCTTTTTCTTCAACATGTGCTTTGTAATCGGATGACATATAACTGAACTTGAACTATAGAACATTGGACTGACGATCACAAACTCTGGTTCCAGATACTATACGCGGTAAAATTGGTGGTTGGGGAATCACGTACGTTTCACAGTTTTACAGCTCCTACAGCCTTTAAATGGTAAATGGTAAATGGTGCATTTATATAGCACCTTTATCCAAGGCGCTTTACATCGAGTGCATTACATTCACCCATTCACACACACATTCATACACCGATGGCGGTGGAAACCATGCAAGGCACCAACCAGCACATCAGGAGAAATTAGGGGTTCAGTGTCTTGCTCAAGGACACTTCGACACTACTTCTGGGGGAGTCCGGGTTCAAACTGGCAACCTTGGGGTTACCATCCGGCCAATCTACCCCTAAGCCACCACCCTGTGCAGCCACCAAAAGCACTTCCGTTAAGCCGGCACTGCCGGTTGGCCGGAGGCATACAACCGTGTCTAGTTTATTACAATTAGGACACAATTTCATTTTGAACAGAATCTCCTGTGTGTGTGTGTGTGTGTGTGTGTGTGTGTGTGTGTGTGTGTGTGTGTGTGTGTGTGTGTGTGTGTGTGTGTGTGTGTGTGTGTGTGTGTGTGTGTGTGTGTGTGTGTGTGTGTGTGTGTGCCCACTTGACTGGAACTATCACCTTGTGTGTTCTGAAAGTGTTTTTTTCTCGGTTTCATGTGAGAATCCCATATAAATCCCTTATAGGAACGGGTGTCAGTAACTCGCCGCTGTTAACAGGGGTGTGAGAGGGAAGGCATGGCAGCACGCTTCATGCAGACAGCAAAGGTGATCTCCTGCACCGAGGCATTCAATTATGTCTGGCTAAACGGCTCCTAGCCCGGCCGCCATCTAGGATGACCAGCAGATTAAATAATAGGACTATCAGAGACCTCTCTCCGGAGCAAATGGAAAAAAAATAACCTGATACCTGCTTAATGCCCCGGCAAGCATGCACACGCACGCACACGCACGCAGGCACGCACGCACGCACGCACGCACGCACGCACGCACGCACAAACGCACAAATGCACAAACGCATGCACGCACACACGCACAAACGCACACACAAACGCACACGCATATATGTGTGCCTCACACAGTGTGCATTCACACATACGCACGCACACACACACACACACACACACACACACACACACACACACACACACACACACACACACACACACACACACTTTTCCACCACTGTGCATAGGCCTACAGTATGTGCGTGCGTGCGTGTCACGCGTTCTGTCCACGCATTCCGCGAGAATGCGTAACACATGGCCGTGCATATTTCTCCACCTTTATCTTTGATTTAAATGCAAACCTCCACTGCGCTGAAAGCAAGGACGCCTACAGTACTGTACTCGAAGTGTTTCATGGTTCCGCCAATATGGCTTAATAACAACGGGGTGCACAGGAGGGAAGAGTTCCATGGTGATCTGATAACAGATGGGTTAGTCTGGATGAAGTTTCCTCCTCAAAAGCTGGCAGCGCCTGAAACCAAAGTCATTACAGTGCTCCTCTAACACACAGAGAGAGAGAGAGAGAGAGAGAGAGAGAGAGAGAGAGAGAGAGAGAGAGAGAGAGAGAGAGAGAGAGAGAGAGAGAGAGAGAGAGAGAGAGAGAGAGAGAGAGAGAGAGAGAGAGAGAGAGAGAGAGAGATAGTACATGTGTAGTTGCTGTTTTGTGCCCAAAGTGCTGTGGCTGGATCATGTTCATTCACAGATAGGATTGCGTGCACATCTGATGCCAACATTGTGTTTAGTGCCAAGTGAAGAAACATCCGCACACTAGTTTAGAGCTCCAAGGACTTTATTTTAAATGGCCCAAAAGCTGCAACGTTTGGACCTAGCAGGTCTTCATCAGGCAAAATAACGCTTTTGGAATTACGTCATGTGGCAAGCCAAGTCTATGAACTTTTAATGTTTGTTTACAGCACTTTTTTCCACATCTGAGAGTGTACAAAATAAATAAATGGTAGTGCATTTGGTCCACGCTCACAGACCTGTAAGGGTCCATTTGGTTCTAACTAGCCGTCACTTAACTGCGGGAGCCCCTTCAACCACACATTGACAACCAGTGGTCTTGAGCTTAAACAAGTCCTGATGCTTCTTGGCTCCATGCCACACTTTCCTTTACCGTCTGAGAAGTCCTTGTGTCTTTTTTTCCTCCTTTCTAAGGGCCGATTCATACTCCTATTTATTTTACCGCTGTTTCGGCGCTGTAGTGCCGAAATTATTTCGGCTCGTCAGAAATTTTCAGTAGCACCGAAGAGCCGACTTTAGGACGGTACCCGCCCCCCGAACCTCAAATGACGTCACATTGTAGGCCGAACCGACTTTTATTCGGCTCTAAAATAGGAGTATGAATAACGCCTTACGCTTCACAGGCCCCGATATACTTTTACCAAACATTTATGATATACATTTTCTCTGTCAACCCAATTCAATCTATAAAACAAAAAGATACACAGAGTGTATCCTTGTTATCCTTGTGTGTTGATCTCTAGCTGGATATCCAAATGTAGGGAACAGGGAAGGCTGCCAAGTCAGTGTCTTTTGTGGCTGATGAGAGATGGCGTTTTTAATCAATGAAATGCCTTGGAAAAAACATTTGCGTCAATCGAGAGGGATCGATAAGTAAGAGCTCCTTTGTGAAAGGTCGGTCATCATAAATGGTAAATGGTAAATGGTGCATTTATATAGCGCCTTTATCCAAGGCGCTTTACAGAGATTGTGCATTACATTCACCCATTCATACACCGATGGCAGCGGAAACCATGCAAGGCACCAACTAGCACATCGGGAGCAATTAGGGGTTCAGTGTCTTGCTCAAGGACACTTCGACAGTAACTCTGGGGGAGCCCGGGTTCGAACTGGCAACCTTATGGTTACCATCCAGACACTCTACCCCTGAGCCACCGCCGCCCCTCGCAGAACACCGCCTTTCTTCTCCGATGTGCTTTGAAAATCTCCTGCGCAGGTTGAACATAAAAAATAAAATAGAAAATAAAATACACCTTCAAGCACTTGGCCCAGAGGAATGTGTGTACCGCTACACGCATAGCAGGCATGCTGTCCAAACAGATGACCACATTGGACCTCGCTTTTGGGAATAAAAAGGTCAAATGTATACATCTGAAATGTCTCTGGGGCACTCCCTTTCCCTCGTTGCTATTCTGACAGGTAGTGCATGCGGTAAGATCCTGCAATCCAGAACGTATTTCAATGAATAAAACATTATTTTAAACAATCCGTACGGTATGTTAATTCAATGTACAGTAACTAGCACTGCAGTGAGCGAGGGTTCCATTGACACATTTAGACCCTGGCTTCGGGTAGTACTTCCTGAACTAATAAGTCGTTTATTTGTATTGATAATGAGCTTTTATCAAGCTCACTATCGCGCGTCTTCAAAGATTTTGTGGGAAGACGTGAGATGGCAAATTCTGAACAAAACTGGTATCTTGCTGACCACCATATAAAATTAAATAATAATAATAATAATAATAATAACTTTATTTATATAGCACTTTTCTGGACGGAGTCACAAAGTGCTGTACAACACAATCAATAAAAGCAACAAATCAACAACTTACAGTCAGCAATATAAAAACAACAATGTAATAGATAAAAATAGATAATAATACCGACAAAGTTCAGTGAAAAAACATTTAACGGGGCAGGGGGGGAAGATGAAGATGACAAAAGTTTTAAATATGTTTGCCTATCATTAAACCAACCTGCATTCACTTAATGTGCAATTACTAAGTGTTAATTGGCTTTAGAACAAAGCGGAGATCGTGGCACACTTAAAGGTTAAAAAGGAGGAAAACTTTATTCAACCGACATGTTTCGACCTATACGGTCTTCATCAGGGCTGGTTAATTGGCTTTATATTATGAATAGTACTGTGATAATTACTATAAAGTCTCTCCATGTCTCTTCAACTCTTTATAAACTGTAACCAAAAAAATAATAATAATAATCACTTGCACTTCAAATACAGAACTTTTCTAACCGACGGAAGGCAAGTGACCTTTTAGCTTTTGGAAAACAATATTGAAGAAACTTTTTAATTAACTCGTATGTGGTTTTCGGTATGTGTGTATACGGTCAATTTAAAAGCGTAATTTTGTTTACCCGGGCAGCACTGGTTGGCAGGTGTGAAGTACACTTTTTGACAGCCTGGGTGATCAGATTTATGACTTCATGGGCTGCTATGCTCGATAACAGGCTTGATAAGCCCAAACCGTATTGGCTCGGGTTTTGAGCTCCATCCCTACTCATAAGTGTAATATCTCCCCTGGCCAAATGGGGATCAGCAGGAGTCACCAACATGTCCGTACACGGACAAAATGTGTCCTGTGGCAAAGACTTGGTCTTGTCCGTGGCAAATTTTTTGATATTCTGTTTTACACACCATTATAATGTTCTTATTTTGATCATAACACCCACTTACTGAATGTTAATCTACAGGTTTTCTTCAGAATATGTATGGCAATTATGTATTATGACACTATGGCACATTAGGAGTCCAACTAGTACTAATGGTTCTCAAATGTTGTATTTGCTAGGACCCCATACCTGTTAACTCTGAGAGTGTTCAAGTCATTCATTGAACACCATCATTTGAACACTCTCAGTAGTTACAGACCTGTTATTCAGGGCTATCTATTTAAAGGTATATTCAGTGATTTGACTTAATTCAAATATCACTTATTTTTTATTTTTTTCTGGATAATTCTCCCTACTATAGAGTGTGCTGACCATATAAGGAGTTCCTCCCTGTCCCCAGTGAGCCCCTGGGGTAAAAAAACCCTAGTTTCAGTTTTGGTGGCGGGTGGCAAAGCCTTCATCCAATCAGGATGAGAGGGGCCTTCCTCCAATCATGATCAAGTGGGGGCGGGCCTTGGTGCACATGCTGTTGGCCTGTTGCACTTCCCCCCACTGTAGAGCGTGCATGTGCACATTTTGTTACCGGGGCGGACCGGGTGGTTTTCCAAATCACCCAAATCACTGAATGCTCCTTTAAGTGCTTCTGGTAATATTATTATCTATTCATTTTGTATGTCCGTGGCAAAAGAAATATGCTGACAAAAAATGTCCACCACAAGCCAACATGGCGATGACCCCTGGGGATGAGCGGTAGATGTACTCCCCCCTGTGATGTCATGTACTTGATAGCGGGTGCGGCAGTTCAACTCGTCAAAGGCAAGGTGATTCAAAAATATATATATAAGGAGGAAGGGTATGTTTCACTCAACATTTTACTTTCAGAGACTTTGATGTTTCGCGTTATAAAATAAATAGCTAATTAAATTATGCATGGTTCCATCTTCACAGAAACTCTGTCCATATTCTTCTCTTGAGGACTTTTGGCTCGCTCTCTCTCTCTCTCTTTCCATCTCCCCATCTCCCCTCGCTGTACTGTACTGCAGGGTTTTGGCTGCTCCCCAAAGCTGAAACTAAGAAAACAGACACACACACACACACACACACATACACGCACACCACACGCACACGCACACTTACGCACACGCGCACACATGCACACACACGCATGCACATGCGTGCACACCCACACACATACACACACATGAACGATTGCACGCACACATCTGCAGATAGAACATGCACTTAGGGACAGAGAGAGAGCTGTTCATCAGTGCACATATGAACATACACATAATGACACACACTGTCACACACACACACACACACACACACACACGCGCGCGCGCGCGCACACGCACACGCACACGCACACGCACACGCACACACACAGGCCCTACTTGCTCCCTGTGGTAGAAGCATCATGTGCCACTCTTGTGCCAAACTACCCAAGGAGCATTGGCAGTAATTAGCCACCTGTGTATACCGGCTCATAGCACTCCAGGCAGGTTATAAATATCCATACATTAACATGCTTCTCTGTAGCTGGACTCGTATATGACTATACAGTCACCTCCAAATGTATACTTATCTTGTATCTCTCTATCTGTTTGTCATGCCTATTGTTGTGTTGCTATGACACCTGAATATCCCACACACTCAGTAAAGAGTGATACAGTACTTAAGTAGTTTGTATATAGCATACTAGATATAGATAGATAGATAGATAGATAGATAGATAGATAGATAGATGTGCCCGTGTGTGCGAGCATGCGTGTGCAAGCGCGCCACAAGCACTCCTACTGTACACTCCTACTGTACACTCCTACACCCTACTGTACACTCCTACTGTACACCCTACTGTACACCCACCAACACCCTGGCTCCTACTGTACACTCCTACTGTACACCCACCAACACCCTGGCTCCCCAAAAGGTATAATAAAGCAATTAGCCCACTAGCATTGTGCTCTGTACAGTACAGTGTGTTTATCAGTCAAGCTAACGATATGTTATGTAATATCCATGCTTTCTTTTAGACAATGCGGCGAGGCTCAATGGGGAAAGCTAATTAAAAGATAAGATCAATCTCTGGCCTGTCCAACTATACGTCTTCTGTCAGATAGGACGCCCGCAATCACTTCATCACCATGATGAGTTGCACATACTCGTTCGTGAGTGTGTGTGTGTGTGTGTGTGTGTGTGTGTGTGTGTGTGTGTGTGTGTGTGTGTGTGTGTGTGTGTGTGTGTGTGTGTGTGTGTGTGTGTGTGTGTGTGTGTGTGTGTGTGTGTGTGTGTGTGTGTGTGTGTGCGCAGTGCAAGCGTGCGTGCAGCCGTGCATACACATGTGTGTCACCTGCAGTGCGGTCGTCCTGGTGACAACAGTGCGCGGCTAGGCGTCTATCCCCTTGTGCGTACGGTTTCCCAGGGCGAGAGACATTGAGAGGAGGAGCAGAGAGAGAGAGAGAGAGAGAGAGAGAGAGAGAGAGAGAGAGAGAGAGAGAGAGAGAGAGAGAGAGAGAGAGAGAGGGTACACACAGTTCTGTGAGAGACACACATAACTAATCACCTCCAGCAAAGAGGGCAACTGGTGGCCCGGGGTCCACATGCGGACCCCACGTGGACCCCACGTTCACTTAATGCAGCTCGCAGCAGCAGGTTAATATCAGAAATTCAGATTAGTGATTGATTGATTTCAGCTGTTGTACGTGTAATCCACGTAACTCGAAAACCGCTTGCCCCACCGACTTCAATTCGACACACACGTTCCACACCCCCACAGGGAGTGCAGTGTCGAGGCGGTCGAACCCACGGTTGTCCAGAACCGCCACAAAAGGCCTCTGCCCGGGCTCTGGACCTGATCACCCCTATATCTCCATATATTGAGCTGGCCTGTTCTGACATCACACTTCATATTTGGGCATGCCTGACACAGAACTCCATATATAGGAACAAAGGGACACAGAGAGATAGATACATAAATATCCATATATGGGCATAAAAGGGACACAGACAGATGGGTGGAACGGGTACTCTGACATGAGTACAACAGGTATTGCATAGCCGGGTGGGGCATGGATCTCCAACTTCCATCGTTACCGACTCGATGCTCTACAGCCGGGCACTGGTCTAGTATTATATTAAAAAGAAAATGGGATTTTTACTGGAGTCGTGACCCATAGAAACTGGTCCGTGACCCAGAAATAGGTTACTGTTCCCAAACCCACTGTTGGGGAACAGTATCTATGAGTGTACGGATGGAAGTGAACACTCAGGATGCTGCAGTGCACGGGTGGACTGGCATCTAGGTAAAAAAAAGGGAAATGAGGACATCATAATAATAATACTAATAATACAATGGGAGAGGGAAAATGTCCATAAACGACCTTGGTGGATTTTAGCCTGGATGAGCTGATTGGGGATAAGAGATAATGGTGGTGCTGTCAGTAGCCGCTGTGTGTGTCTGTACGTTCTGCGCACGCATACACACCTGGCTGTGCACGCTCGCCCTCGCGCGCACACACACACACACACGCCCTGCACACTCGGCGCTCGTCTACACACCTGGCTGTGCCTGCACGCTCTCGCGCACACACACAAACTCTGCACGCTCGCAGGCGTGCAGGCTTTCCTCGTAGACGAGTACCTCTTTAATAAACCATAAGTTTTCAATAAAAATGCTAATTATCTTCCACGCCGCAGTACCACCAGGTTAACGTAGCTTCTTGTGTGCGCCTCTGCGTGTGTGTGTGCGCGTGCATGTGTGTGTGCGCGTGTGCATGTGTGTGCGCGCGTGCGTGAACGAGTGAACGAGTGACAGGCAGGGTGAAAAAGAAAGTGAAACGGAGCAAGAGATGGAGACAAGTAGAGGTAGAATTCACGGTGTAATGCTCCACTTATTTATGTGTTTGGAGGAAATTGGAAATGAAGGTGATGCTGATGAAAATGTTGCTCCCTCATTTGCATAAATAAGCTAAATTAATTTAAATTTCACGTAGCTGTATGTTCTCAC
>NC_136809.1:44322972-44332972 GCF_951216825.1 Electrona antarctica
AGAAAAATCACACAGGGTAGATATGACAAATAACTAAAATATACAAAGACATTACTGGCATATTTAATAACCTTATAGGCCTATTATTACTTTATATACTAATCACTTTATACTTCAAGTTGTGCATCTGTCATTTCCACATTTTATCCCACAATTATTTTCACCCAGTATCAATTATCTAATGTAAGAGAGCAACAGACTGACCTCATGCTTCCTACAATGCATGAGCAGTCCAAGTCCAAGTTCTTCTTTTCACCTGACAGGGGGGAGTTTCCCCGGGTGGACCTAGCGAATTCCTTTCCCCTCCATCAGGTGCCCCGGCTGGCCAGGGGGAGGCAGTATAGAGACCAGGATTTCCAGTATTTAATGTTTGATGTTTGTAACATGTTTCAACATGGAAACGATTATGACAATTATGCAAAATAATTGTGATTTTCTGTAATAATTGTGATAAGGTGATTAAGTAATAATTGCGACACGCCTACACATGCAAGCGCACGCACGCACGCACGCACGCACGCACGCACGCACGCACGCACACATGTTTGGGCGAAGTGTCACTTTTAGCTGCCAGTGCTTGAAGTGCTTTGAGACTCAGTGACAGCTGCATCTCTTTCGAGCTCACTGCTACTATATTAATACTGTTTGATCTCAGATTATGCTGTTTGATGGTCGGGTGTTAAATATAACAAGCAAACTGTCATTCCACAGTTTTCCACGATACTGTGAGCCAATGGACAGGAACCCATAATGACATTACTACGTCTTGGGAGACGTGCATTGAATATAGCTTTTGAGAATTTAATCAATAATCCTAACTGTTTGAACAGACTCTGGAATTATACATTAAAGAGGAGAATAGGAAAACCACACTGCAAAGCCACAGCGAACCCTCTGCGTGCGTTCGTGCGTGCCTGCGCACGTGCGTGCGTACGTACACACACACAACAACATTCCACGTACATGACAAGAGTCCCCAAGACTCTAGTTCCCCCGGCTTCCCAGAATTTACAGCATCTCCCGCATCAATCATAAAACGTGACCCCAGTATTCCAAGCAGGGAATACTCGGCCCAGAGTGGGAAATGAATTATCGCCACAATTGCAGAAACAGCAGGGGATAAAAGACTTGTACAGTACCGTTCCACACTCTGGTTTCTGACTGGAATAGAAAGAAAGCAAAGAAAGAAAGTGCAAAGGGACTAATGAGGAGGAAGGAGGGAAATAGAGAATAGAAGAACAAAATGTACCACTTCATATCTTTGTCGGTTGTTAGAGAAGGTTGCTATGCATTAAATCAGAGGAATACTGTTCGCCACACTGTACATTCATGTTGACAGTATGCCAAACAATAGATGACACATTAAGAGCCCTATGTTAACGTCATCTAACTGCTATGAAATCAATGTGGAGTTATAAAAACACAACATAACCTTAATTTACACAGAATGTGACTCACGCTTTCTACAGTAGCGGCTGTAGATAACCGATCGTAAATGTTATGGGGAAAATGTGACCTTTATGGATGATATATGTGTTCCTCTGATGTCATTTTATCTCTCAGTGTTCCTGTGCCCTGGCATTCTGCGAGGAGTCTACCAGAGTGAGCATCTCTTCGAGTCAGACCACCAGTCGGGCGCCTGGTGCAAAGACCCCCTACAGGCTTCAGACAAGATATACTACATGCCCTGGACCCCCTACCGCACGGACACGCTGACAGAGTACTCCTCCAAGGAGGACTTCATCGCGGGGCGCCCCACCACCACCTACAAGCTCCCGCACCGCGTCGACGGCACAGGCTTCG
Source organism: Electrona antarctica (assembly GCF_951216825.1). NCBI lineage: Eukaryota > Metazoa > Chordata > Actinopteri > Myctophiformes > Myctophidae > Electrona > Electrona antarctica. The sequence continues at coordinate 44,324,776 of NC_136809.1, forward strand.
TGGTGTACGACGGCGCGCTCTTCTTCAACAAGGAGCGCACGCGCAACATCGTCAAATTCGACCTGCGCACGCGCATCAAGAGCGGCGAGGCCATCATCGCCAACGCCAACTACCACGACACCTCGCCGTACCGCTGGGGCGGCAAGTCGGACATCGACCTGGCCGTGGACGAGAACGGCCTGTGGGTGATCTACGCCACGGAGCAGAACAACGGGCGCATGGTGGTGAGCCAGCTCAACCCGTACACGCTGCGCATCGAGGGCTCGTGGGACACCAGCTACGACAAGCGCACGGCGTCCAACGCCTTCATGATCTGCGGCGTCCTGTACGTGGTGAAGACGGTGTACGAGGACGACGACAACGAGGGCACGGGCAACAAGATCGACTACATGTACAACACGGACAAGGGCAAGGAGACGGTGCTGAGCATACCCTTCCCCAACTCCTACCAGTACATCGCTGCCGTGGATTACAACCCCCGGGACAACCTGCTGTACGTGTGGAATAACTACCACGTGGTCAAGTACTCGCTGGACTTCGGCAACAACGGTAAGGCCCTCGTTCCCCTGTTCTCGTCCTCGTGGTTTGACCTCACGACCTTTGTCTCATGTTTAGTTCCGCTGCACAATGTGCCATAGTAGGCTCCATGCACAGCAGCCATATTGGAAAGAAATTAAAGAGTGCCGTGTGTCTATGGGGTTAACATTACTCTAATAGACCCCCAGGTGTGGTTAGAATATTGAAATATGTCTTCCCTGTGAATCTTTGGTTTCTCAAAAGGCCCAATCGAGGCCCAGGTCAAAAGGCCCAATCGAAATGACAGTGATATAGTGACATCACAAATTTCACAATATCATGGCCATACAACAACAGCTGTGGGTGCGGCTTCAGTTCAGGTCACCACCCTTCACCACCCACCAGGCAAATCAGGCATACTTAATTAACGTGGCCACATAAAAACATAATTTTAACACTTTCTGTACACGTATTTTGGAGGAAAAAAAAGTAAAAAAAAAAAGTACCTGATGATCATGTTTTAGGTTTAGGGGGGGGGGGGGGGGGGGTCATGGCACTCCCAGGTCTTACCAAATACACTAATTAGACCATTGTGGTCAAACAGAGTCAGGGTGCTGATAATGTGCAAACTCTGCTACACCAGTTGGTCTCACTCTCATAGTGGGCTCCGGGTACCCTCGTGGTTTCCCTGAGGGGGTTCCAAGGTGTGTAAATCTTACAGTGTAAACATTTTAACCAAATTGACACGTACGACGCGTCTATTTGGTTCCATTCGAGCACTAAATGGAACTAAATGGAACAGAGCCTTAATTAGATTGTGAAGGAAGTAAAGACGAGGCCCAATTTATTTTCCATATGGCTGCCGTAGCGTGCATAGCACCTATAGAGCCTATTGTACATCTATGATGAGACTGTCTGTGTGTCTGTCATTATAGTAGGCCTAGTAGTCTATGTATGGAAGTATGTCTGTCTGCAAATCTGTTCATCAGTGGGTGATGAAATCATGAAAAAAAAAAACTAATTATCTCAGTCATGTAACTCAACGTACTACACCTCTAGATCATCTTGTTTCGAGAGAAAGAATCTTAGAAAGAGGAGTGTGTGGCTGGCTGATGAAAATGCATGCAAAAAGTGCTGTCATGTTAGTAATCTTTATGATTAATGCATTTTCCTTTTGAATAATGAATATCCACGGCCTCTTTCATCCAAATGTTAATTTGGAATTTGGAATTATTAATAGGCCTAGCTTGAAAATGGATAAGATCTATCCGCGCTCTCTGCGGTCACAGATGGCTGTGCTGTGCATGCTTGTTAACACTCAGACGCATCTGATCCCAACAGTTTCTCATTAGAAAGGTAGACTTTTGTCATTCTCTCAAAAGCTTCACTTCATCGTACGACGCGTTGTGGGCTTGGCTGTTTTCTGCACAAGACACAACACCATAATACGACAAAATATAAAACAGTTATTGAAAAAAATGGCCCCTTACGTATTCGGAGGACAATATCAGTCACCAGAATGGAATTTTAAGCTACAATGGGTTTGTATAGGAAGGGGGCGGAGCAGCTAAAATTAATAGCAAGTATATAAATACTGAATAGAGCAACTTTAAAACTGTCTGGGCTGTTCACATAAGCCTGAGTAGACGATGAAATGACCAAAAGGTTTTTTTTTAAAGTAATATATCCCTTTAAAGCGGTTTCTTGTCTTTAAAGCGGTTTCTTGCGGTTTATTTGGCTCAGAACATTCCAGTGCTGTTGGCGCTGTCATCATAACTGGATTAAAATCTTACAGTGGCTAAGGATGAGCCACCATGATGGACTATCTCATCTTTGTTCACATTATATTCTGCTCCAGCAGTGCATGGTTCAAAGTGGGGCCCCCGGGAACCCCCAGGGGTCCTTGAGGGGGTTCCAGGGGGGTCCCCAGTGTCTTTGCTATGACCCAGCCGCGGGTCGGACACTTGCACGTGACCAGTTAATCAGCTATTATAAGCTTGGAGATCTGCTATTATTAATAAAAAAAAATGGCCAAAGACACAAATCTTGCATGGGGTCCCTGGTATGCACAAAATATTATCAGATGGAGGTCCTATTCATTTGGGCATCCTTAATGAAAACGTTTGAGAACCACTGTGCTACAGTATAATGTCCGGCTACCTGTCCTTGTTTGACCCCCAACACACACACGCGCATGCGCGCACGCGCACATGCACACACGCGTTTACTGCACTTCCACAGCTGCTGACCAAATTCTAATGCATTCCTGTTGAATGTTGGCTGTGTTGGCTGTGAGGTCAGTCTTAACACCTCCTCATGGTTCTGGACGGGAGGGCGTTAGGCCCTGGAGAGCTAAACGCTATTTGCCCAGCATAATAGCCTTTCAACACCTTCCTATGGAGTGGTCAGGGCAGTCTGGCTGCTTGTCTTATTAAATGATGTCTGAATTAATGCATGCTCTCACACTCACTTAGCAGGACGCAGTACAAGGAATTATAGGTAAAAGTTAGTTTATACCGATCAGTATACGTGCAAGATGTGTAGTGTGTAATGGTGTAAGTGCTCGGGCGTGTTTCTGAGTGTGTGTGTGTGTGTGTGTGTACGCCCGTGTGAGTGACTGAGTGTATGTAATTGTAAAACGGATAATATAAAGTACACGTGTTTATGAATGCTTAATCGCCCGCCCGCACGCACAGTCGCACACGCGCACGTGTGCTCTGTTGCGTACACGTCCTCATCTACAGTATGCATGCACAACAACATGTGTTTACGGCGGATGTGTGATCACTCTTATAATGGAGCCGTGGCTGTCTCACGGGGCTCTAAAGAGGAGATCAATGGGGATTCAATGTGGAGAACGACCTCCAGAATGCAGCAACAAGCCAGACTGCTGACCGGGGGGGAGATAAATACATATACAATCAATGAAGACGCCCTGCTTCCCCGTACTCTCACTCTCTCTCTCTCTCTCTCTCTCTCTCTCTCTCTCTCTCTCTCTCTCTCTCTCTCTCTCTTCCCCGCTCCACACCCTCACTAAATGATCAAGACAAGGAATAAATTAACTTCCTCAACTGCATGAATTTCCCTTTAACCCCCCCCCCCCCCCCCCCCCCCGCCGTGACAGGTCAATATTCCTACCCCCCCCCCCCCCCCCCCCCTCCCCCTTTCTGTGCATGTATTTCTATACATTGCCTGGAAAGTGGACTTTGGTCCCTTCCTCTGTACCTCCACGGGTGCTTGTCCACATCCACGTTAACATAGAACCATGCAAGGTGCTTGTCCACATCCACGTTAACATAGAACCATGCAAGGTGCTTGTCCACATCCACGTTAACATAGAACCATGCAAGGTGCTTGTCCACATCCACGTTAACATAGAACCATGCAAGGCGCTTGTCCACATCCACGTTAACATAGAACCATGCAAGGCGCTTGTCCACATCCACGTTAACATAGAACCATGCAAGGTGCTTGTCCACGTCATCCACGTTAACATAGGACCATGCAAGGTGCTTGTCCACATCCACGTTAACATAGGACCATGCAAGGTGCTGGTCCACATCCACGTTAACATAGAACCATGCAAGGTGCTTGTCCACATCCACGTTAACATAGAACCATGCAAGGTGCTGGTCCACATCCACGTTAACATAGGACCATGCAAGGTGCTTGTCCACATCCACGTTAACATAGAACCATGCAAGGTGCTTGTCCACATCCACGTTAACATAGAAGCATGCAAAAAACATTTAAAAAAATATATAGATGTTTTGAGCTGTTGGAATCAAAGCCAGCGATAGTGGTTCACACCGGGGGGTTCTTTCTGAAACGGATCCGGGGAAACAGTCCATGGGTAAAAAAAACTCCACAAGCTTCTGATCATTCATTACTAATGCGACTTAACACCATGGTTTCTGCTTTCTGCTCGCTGGATCGTAGTATTCTTCTTCATAAGCGTCCAAAGTCCAAACTGTGTCAGGAAATAGGCCAGAGAGAGAGTAAGATGAGTCTGATTCAGTCCTCCAAGGCTCTGTAATTGGAGTACTATACTCGGAGAAGCCACCAATTACTGTGTTGTGTCTGTCCGACTGAAAAACGGAGCCCGCTGATTGGCCGGTTCAGATCAGGGTCATTTTGAGGCAGCTGCAGTCTTGGAATCTGTGGCTGCTGCTGTGGGACGTTCATCTGCGTATGCACACACACACACACACACACACACGCACACACACACGCACACACACACGCACACACACGCGCACACGCACACGCACACACACACACACACACACACATACACACACAACACACACACACACACGCGCGCACGCGAACACGCACACGCACACGCATACACATACACATACACACACACACACACACATACACATACACATACACACACACACACACACACACACACACTCGTACGCACTGATAAACTCTGAATTGAACTAAATCAAATACTTTTTTTAGATTTAATAGTCGAATAATAACTTTTTGAAGATAATTCATTTTAATTTTCATTTAATTAATTGACATGAATAATAATTATAATCTACTACATCGAATAGCATGATTAACCACTAAACCCTATTTTTTTTTTTATAGTCATCAGTAATGCTTTTATATAATAATAGAACATGTATCTGTACTATAATGCAGGCTTTAAAGCCAGGAAGCGACATTGTTTTTGCCATATTACAAAAGTCCCAGACAATATCAATTTACAATTTAGGCATTTAGCAGACACTCTTAATCCAGAGCGATTTACAGTAAGTAATATCTATAGTCTCATATCACAATATCAATCTTATATTGAATATTGCCCTGCCCATGTGCACGCGTACACACACACACACACACACACACACTCTCTCTCACACGCATGCTCTCTCTCTCTCTCTCTCTCTCTCTCTCTCTCTCTCACACACGCACACATGCACGCACGCACATCGCACGCACGACGCACATCGCACGCAAACACGCATGCACGCACGCACGCACGCACGCACGCACGCACGCACGCACACCTTGACGATATGATTTTCTGATCTTATTACTGTATATGTATATATGTATAAAAATGACTATTGTTGTGCATCATTTATATTTGGCAGGCAGTGTGTCATCTCTTAAGGACACATCAAAGCACGCTGACAAACTGTCAAACTGTGCAATTATATTATGCTAAGATATATAGCGAGTTTGTTTGCTTTAAACGTCAGTGTACCAGTGAGATTACCGTAAGGGGAATATAGAAATAGAATGAAGGTGAGTTGACCCGCAGACAAGCGCACAGCAGTGTTGATTTTGATTTGTTTTAGTCAAAGACTAAAGAACACAAACAGTCTTTTGAATAAAATGTCATTTAGTTGTAGTCATGTTTTTGTCATCTGAAATGCTTTAGTGTCAGTCTAGTTTTTGCCGACTAAATGCTATTAGATTTTCGTCAAGAAAATCTCCAGTTGTTTTTGTCGAGAAAAATGTGTTTTGGCAGGCCTTGATGGTGTCGTAATGCCTGAATTCTACACTTGGTTGCGCTCTGAAAATAGCAGATCTACAAGCTCACAACGCGTCGCGCGACGCGTTGTGAGCTTGTAGATCTGCTATTTTCAGAGCGCAACCGAACATAAAATGACTTGTCTTTTAGTTCTACTGGATCTCTTCTCCACTAGTTCCTCCCTAACATTTAGTCCAGTTTTTATTTGTTGACGGAATTGTCAATATATTTAGTCTTAGTTTTAGTCATCACAGCTTAGTTTTTATCTAGTTCTTATTTAGTTTTCCTTGGTAAAAAAAAAAGGTAGCCGACGAACATTTTTCATCAGTTTTAGTCTGGCACACAGACTGTGAGGGTTCACCCAGTCGCTCCATCTCGCTGCGTGCGGCACATCCTTTTGAAATGCACAATATTTATCTTCCCCTGAGTGATAATTAGATAGAAACTATGAGCCGCCGCTCTCTGCCACATGTATTGTTTACAGTACAAGTGTTTGCATGCCTCTTATGTCTGCCTAAACCCCACAACTGCCACCCTGCATCTCTCTCTCTTTCTGTCCTCCATGCTCTATGTACTGTGTACATGTAGCTTACGTACAGTACAGTACAGTACAGTACAGTACAGTACAGTACAGTACAGTACAGTACAGTACAGTACAGTACAGTACAGTACAGTACAGTACAGTACAGTACAGTACTCACATACAGATATGCTGTTTGAGAGCTTCACATGTCCTGCATGCCATTGGCAAGAATTCAGCACATTGTCAGTGCATTGTCAGAAACAGAACATTGTCGGTGAGAAAGGGGTGCATTTGCCAAGGTGTTATGTGTTCCTTCTATTCTGTTTCCCTGAATGGATAGAGTTCCTCTGCTCAGGACACCTCTTTTCAGTAGCAAAGCAGTATAGAATTAGCGAGGCTATTGAGTGAATAGAACCTGCAGGGGAAAACATGCATTTTCATGAAACCTTCGGGAAAAGATCAGGAAAGGGCAAAGAGTTTGAATGCCACATCTTGTACACATACTGTAGATATACACAGACTTCAGACGTCCTTGCCTTTTTCGTTTTTTTTTTTCTTAAAGTTTTATCCCACGACTTTGCAACCCGTTTTTTTCACCCAGTGTCAATTATCTAATGTAATCCTGGGCGCTACACTTCCTCTGCCAACCTGGGGGGGGGGGGGGGGGGGGGGGGGGGGGCTGACAGGGGGGAGTTTCCCTGGCCGGACGTAGCGTGTGGAAGGAACACGTTATTCCTGCCAGTTCCTTTCCCCTCCATCAGGCTGACCAGGGGGAGGTAGTTTACCCTAGAGGACACGGGGAGAACATGCAAACTCCACAGAGAAAGGCCCTTTTGCCAACCCTACCCAGGGTATGGGCACTTCTTCTTCTTGTAAAAAAAAAAGTTAAACCTTTTTAAAAAATTGTAGCTTTAGGGTGGTACCCAACTCTGTTACTAGTGGCAATCGGAGCATAGGGGTTGTATTTAGAGTCTGAATTAGCTCTTTTTTATTTATATTTAGCTTCGAATTAGACCGTATGTACCGTATCTTCCCACTTCCCCTCATATTAAGCAATAAGCACCATGGTGCATTGCTATCTAAATTGTGGATTTGGCACGTCAGAGGAGAATCAAACAACTTAAACAAGTAGCCTCCGTGGCTGTGCTGCGTATTTTGTAATTATGAGTCCTAAACTAATTCATGTCCAAGAAACATCTGTGATATATCTTGACATATCAACGTAATAATCAGGGCTGTGGCTCAGCGGTCCAGGCACCCTGGCTGGTAATCCAGTCTGGCAGTGTGCCGCGGGTTCGACTCCCGATCCCAATGGCCTTTACTGCATGTCACCCCTCCATCTCTCTCACCATTTCCTGTCAGCCTACTGTCTATCCCTCCATAAAAAATAAAAAAATAAAAAGGGGAAAGCCACAAGAAATAAATAAATAAACTAGAAAAAGTGCCCCTCGGGACACAGGTCTCCACCAGGGCAGGGCAGGTTGTGGCCTCCTGGTGGCGCTATAATAGGCCAATGTGAAAAGGGTGCCATTTGTTCTTATGCCTTTGATGACAATTGGATGATTTGAGGCATTTTGTTCCAAAAATGTGGTGGAGACAATAATAATCAGAATCGAAGCTCATTCTGCCTTTAATTAAACCACCTATTAAAGCATGAC
>NC_136809.1:44337972-44397972 GCF_951216825.1 Electrona antarctica
ACAAATGTCCTGACAGTTTTCGGAAAAACCCTATATGTTTCTATGTCAGTCATCAAACATTTTCATGTCAAGGACCCCCAAAAATATATGTAGGCTAATTTGCCGCCGACACCCAAAAAATACGTTGTATTTGAGTTAAAAACGTTCGCTCTGAAAGAATATATATTCAAAGATTTGCGCCACATTTTCACGATTTTTCAAAAATAGCAGACCTACAAGCTCGTAGCGCGGCACTCGGTGCCGCGCTATGAGCTTGTAGATCTGCTATTTTTCAATAGCTAAAGTATAACATAATGCTAAAAACACCAAAAGGGGCTCCCGTCCTGAATGGGTTTCATGAACATGGAGGATTTCACTGTGTACGATATACCACAGTTTGCTACAGTAATAGTTCTGAGATGCATAATTCTGTCTGAGAGGACAGCATCTGCATGTGGTCTGAACAGAAAGCCCATTTCCACCTGGTGTTGCCGGGAGGGAGTTGTGTTTTTCATAGCTCATCTGGATGAGGGACAGCGCTTCTTGTTTACTGTAATGGCAGGCGTAAATGTCATCATTCTTCACTCTCCACATGCACACCCGGTTGATTCACGACAACATGGCGCACAAAACAATTACGGCAATAAAGCCATCCTCGTTTCTGTTCAAACTTGCTGAGTTCGATTAACTAATGGCGCTGCATCTGTCTGTGTGGGAGATATAGGTCTAGGCGGGAGTGGTGCGATCAGATCAGCACATGGCAGGTCAAATACTACCAGGTGTAGACTCAAACTTGTGCCGTGATTTTTGTACTTTTTCTGTTTGGTATGCGTCTATGGAGTCAACATTACTCTAATAGACCCCCAGGTGTGGTTAGAATATTCAAATATGTCTGCCCTGTGTATTTTTGGTTTCTTCCTGAACGCTGAAAGCCTTTGAATCAAAAGGCCCATCACTATTCCACATGTCCAGTTTAGTGGTTTAAAACCTTAGAAAACCTGTTCAATAAATGTACGTATGCAATATTTTCTGCCCAAAGAAATATCCCCGAAGGAGCTTCTTCTTTCCCTCATTTAGTATATTCCAGGATCTATGAATAATGTATATGTTTGATCCTCATCCTCCAGAATTTGGGTACTCCAATGAGAGTCTCAGAGAACATCTAAATTGAAACATCAAACGCACCACGATGTAGGGATATCTTCTGTAATAAAATTATACGATATTGGGCTAACGTGAACAATATATGACACAATATTATACTAGTCCATAACCTGGGCTGAAAACAAAGCTTTTCCAATATTCATCAACATTTTAGAATCGTCGTAATTTTAGAATGTGAAATAAGAGACGGAGAGTTGTATCAAGACGATACAACGTTAAAAACATCTTGTGTTTCAAAGTGAAGTGATTCTCACTATATCAACCGTAACCTACGTCTTTTCAGAGGACAGATTGGAATAGTAAATAATTATCAATGCTGCATTTTAAATATACATCCCACTAAACTCTGAGTCACTGTTGGCCTTTCAACTTCCAACAACACACACACCTACGCACGCACGCACGCACGCACGCACGCACGCACGCACGCACGCACGCACGCACACACACACACACACACACACACACACACAAATAATCCACGATACCAGAGAGGGTTGCTTCTAAATCGTTTGATGCTATCTTACATATAGGCCTGTTTGATCGAGCAGGAAGCAACATATTTGCCTTGATTATAGCATTAGAAAGTAGGTCAATGATGCTCGGAGCTGTGTTCAGAGCATTTCACCACATTGAGAAGTAGCAGGCAACTTATGGCTGTTTATTTGTCATCCATTCATACAGGTAAAATCTGTGAAATGTTGGTGTGACTAACCCTTGACATTGTTGCACGGCTACTTAATAAAGAAATTAATAAATTGACCCAAAAGTAACAAACGGAAGGATGTCCTTGCTTACGGTAATGAAAGTAGGCTATTGCATTGTACATATGTATGTATATGCCAGGTCATGGTGTGTCCTCCAGTGCGTGGACTGGCCATAATTCCAACATTATTCAGACTACGTGGCTTCGCCTGTGGTTAGGGTTAGGAATAGGAATAGGGTCGGAACCAACACGCCGTCGGAAAACCAGGAAGTGTTGAGCCCGGATTCACAATGGAATTTACTGGAGCTTAAGCCCCAGGGCCCGCAGCTTGTAGAGCCCTGTGCGAGACTATTTCAAATGGGTACAGCTGTTGCTTTCTGTCGAAACCGTTCATAGGTCACAGATTTCAATGTAACGCAACACAGAAACCCCAGCTAGTGTTTTTGGTGGGAGGAGACTCAAAAATAGCAGTTCCAGCGTCAGTGAGCAGCCTTAATACAGTTGGAGGCCATCGATATTGTCCTTTTCTTTTTGCTGAGGTTTGCGTGATCTGCACAAAAGGACAGTTAACCCATTTTGGGCGGGAACCCCTTTTGGTGTTTTAAACATTATGTTATAATTTAGCTATTGAAAAATAGCAGATCTACAAGCTCATAGCGCGCCACCGAGTGGCGCGCTACGAGCTTGTAGGTCTGCTATTTTTGCGCTACGAGCTTGTAGGTCTGCTATTTTTGAAAAATCGTGAAAATATTTAGTTCAGAAAACTGGAGCATTTAGAAGGATTTTTTAAAATTTTGAAGTCAGGCCTAAATGGGTCAAATGATAAGGGACAATATCGGTGGCACCCAACTGTATATAACTCCATGGCAGCAGCGGTGCTGGCGGAACGTGCATGAATGCATGCACATTCATTCACTGGGCGCGCAAATGCAAAAAGTGTCGTTCTTGATTGTGTTACATGCACGTGGCCTTTTGGGCCGTGCATGGGGCATTTTGATTTGGTGTCAAAGCCCTCAGAGGGGTTGATTTGGTGCTCTGTTTCTCGCTCCAAATGTTGTCAAGAACATTCTTGAGAGCAATGTTTAGCTGTAAATGACGTTGTGGGTTTGTTTACGTGGATGCCATGTTGGATACAGCATAAAATCAAGCGGGGCAGATTGATAGGAGCAACAGTTGCTCTGAGCCTTTGATTAGACAGCCATTGAGCTCAGCGGTCATTATACAGAAATAACACTGCAATAATTACTGCTGAATTCAGTAATATCATTTGTGACCCATCAGAATCAAGCATCCAACCAGTCATGTATTAACACTAGCATGACTTAAAGCAAGATAAATAGAAAGGTGTAATCCTCGGAGCGCAGATCTCCACCAGGCCGAGGTTGGCTACCCAGGGAATGCTACACTGGGAAGTCAATCATTGCCAATTGGAATTGAATATGGAAATTCTGAGTGATATATCTTGATCATGATGACAGCAGGGCTAATGCGTAATGATTTGTGTGAGTTTTGGACAAAATCTGTAAGTAGTAGGCTAGCACAAAGAAAGAAACATTTAGTGATTCATACAGGTACAGCTTCAAAAAGACACCACACCTAAAACACAGTTTTAGGTTTGGTGTAAGAGTATGCTGTGAATGCAAATAGCTATTCCTGAATATTAAACATAAAAGTATGCAGTCTGACTATCTTTTCTTTCCCCCTCCTTTGAACAAGGGAACATCCCTTGATTAAGAGAAAGGAGCATGTAATTGCGTAAGTTGCTGCAGGTGACTAACCTTTTATACAGAGGGATGGCATAATTGTGTGTGTGAAACATTAGCCGTGGCACCGTGGCTGTGCCTGGCAGCCATTTTGAGCGAGGCTCCTATTAACAAGAGGTTGTTTTCTATCTCCCAAGTATCACTGCTTTGAAGTGCTCCACTCTGTCTTATCAGCAGGCTGGAGCTACGCACTTGCCACAAGCCCTGTGTGTGTGTGTGTGTGTGTGTGTGTGTGTGTGTGTGTGTGTGTGTGTGTGTGTGTGTGTGTGTGTGTGTGTGTGTGTGTGTGTGTGTGTGTGTGTGTGTGTGTGTGTGTGTGTGTGTGTGTGTGTGTGTGTGTGTGTGTGTGTGTGTGTGTGTGTGCACGCGCGCGCATAACAGAGAGAAATGTGAACATCTGTACAAGTCTGTGTGCGGTTGCATATGCATGCGTGCGTGCATATGCACGCACGCATGCGTGCGTGCGTGCGTGCGTGCGTGCGTGCGTGCGTGCGTGCGTGCGTGCGTGCGTGCGTGCGTGCGTGCGTGCGTGCGTGCGTGCGTGGCCATAGGGGCAGTGTGTTATCGCAGTATGCAGCCCTATTGGATGTCTCACTGCTCCTATCCAGTCTAGAAAGCTTCGTGCCCTGCAGGCAGATTATCATTCTGCATTACCCCTCCGGTTCCACTGCTTCATGTCGTTCAAGTCTGTGTGTGAGTGTGTGTGTGTGTGTGTGCGTGCGTGCGTGTGTGTGTGTGTGTGTGTGTGTGTGTGTGAAAGACAGAGACTATGCAGTAATTTTTAGAACACTGCTGCAGAGTGTAGGAAAGCAGTGGTCTTGCATATTAAGCAAATCATGGGAGTACAGTGAATCGTACATCTGTACGCTCTGTTGAACATTCCTTGTCATTCACTCCCTCCCTGCCATCTCTCTCTCTCTATCTCTCTCTCTCTCTCTCTCTCTCTCTCTCTCTCTCTCTCTCTCTCTCTCTCTCTCCGTCTCTGTGTGTCTCTGTCTCTCAGTCTCGGTGTCTGTCTGGTTCGTGTGTGTTTCTCAGGACTTGGCAAGGTTGCCAGGGGAAGTTCATTTTACAGCCTCTCTCCTCCATGGCTTCTCTGATGTAGATTTATGACCCCTCTGTTTACCATGTCGGAAGTCAACAAGAGCGTTCTGAGCAACAGAGCAGAGACTGAGACGGACGGGCACGGACGCACGTACGCACACGCGCACGCAATGCGCACCCGCACGCACACCCACCCACAGAAAGCCTAGCTGTCTGCATTATCTGGGGACCTTGAGTAACCTCGTGTCACCTCGCGTTCGTTCCGAACTGACTACCGTGATCCGGTCTGGAACACGCCCAACTCTAGACTTGGCAAAGTGGCATCCTGTTATCTGTATATCCGTTTTCTGCCACTTTTAGTTTTTGTTCCCCCACAGATGCAAGTGGAATAGTATTGCCAGACGAGTTGGAATCAAACATATATATATTATATATTAAACTTATCAGATTCATCAAATGACTAATTTGATGGCAGAGGGGAATCATTTCAGAGGAGCTCGGGCACTGTGCATTCCACTCTCGTTTCCGTGATGTAAAACAAACGGTGCCAACACAAACATTAAATGCCATTAACAATAGAGACAATATGACATAATGAGGCACATTATGACATAAATGTTCCCTTCATTGTCAATGGCGTTTTTAAAACAAACATTGAACTAAAAACAAACATTAAACCTGCGCCCCTCAAAAATCTACAGTATATCCATTTTGGCCGTACATTTTTTTTTATAATAATCTGCCTGGCTGGTATAGGGTTTTTTCTTTAGATCAACCAACCACTTTGGCTGGTATGCCAAAAAATAGGGTTTGTTCCCTAGCTGGCTGGAGCGTTTCCTTTGATGAGAAGAACGCAAGGGACAATAGAACAGAAGTCCCACCTCCTTCCATCTATTGAACGCAATGCTGGATGTTTTCCTCCGAGCGGAACACATGGAGCAGCTGCATTGCAGCAAGTATACATCCCAAAAATCCACATAGACTTCATTTAACTCTCAAAGTGGCAAAACAATGATGCGTATAAATATATAGTATATATACATGCGTTGTGTTCACACATTCACACAACTGTGGCGTTAAATTCACCCATTCACACTCCTGATGGTGTTACCCATTCACACACATTCACACCAAAGACACATGTGCACGCACGCACACACACACATTCACACCAAAGACACACATGCACGCACGCACGCACACACACACATTCACACCAAAGACACACATGCACGCACGAACACACACACACACACACACACACACACACACACACACACACACACACACACACACACACACACACACACACACACACACACACACACACACACACACACACACACACACACACACACACACACACACATTCACACACCGATGGCCAGGCACCAAACTATACTTACTCTTTGGGAGTAGTCGGCTACTCAAGTAAAAACTTTGTTACTGGTCATCACACAAATAGGGACACATTTTTATGGGTCCCTTTATTTATTTATTTTCCTACATTTTAGTTTTTAATTAACATAAAAATCCCTAAAATGCAAAGATTTTCATGAATTAAAGGCCGAATTCAATGATTTTTTTTCAGTAATGTCATGAAGAAATCTAAGAAAAATATAAGAAACGCCATGAATTTGAAAACAAATGCTTAAGAAGTATTGACGCTTCGCGCCGCGTTGTGAGCTTGTAGATCTGCTATTTTCACTAGGCCTAGTTTGGGTCCCGGGAGAATGTTTAATTTCTCTTTTGGGTCACGGGCTAAAAGGTTTTTGGGAACCGCTGTCTTATGCGAGCGCAGGGGAAATATGTCAGCCTCTACACAGAGTACAAGTGCTGGCCTTTTGCCCTATCAATGTTTTATGAAGCTGTTATGTGGCGTTCGTGCACAGGTCCCCATTGGCTCCTGACGTGTAAGGCCACTTGTGATTGGCCAAAGGTATGCACGAGAGAGCCGTAGAGAAAACAAACGCGGAACAAAAATGTGTTCAGTAAAACTCTCGGACGGAGATGAAAGAGAAACAGAGATGGAGTTTGATAGCTGAATAAACTGGCAGAGAGAGAGAGAGAGAGAGAGAGAGGGTGCAGCACTGTGGCCCCTGGTCTCAGTGGTCTGCTATGCTTGTGCTTTTTTGTGATGACAGATATCATCAACCACACGCACGCATGCACGCATGCGCGTGCACACACACACACACACACACACACACACACACACACACACACACACACACACACACACACACACACACACACACACACACACACACACACACACACACACACACACATACCCATTGTTGTGCCCCCTTCCTGTTTTACACACACGCACGCACTCGCATGCGCGCGCACACACACACACACACACACACACACACACACACACACACACACACACACACACACACACACACACACACACACACACACACACACACGTGCGCACACGCTGATTGACAGGGAGTCCCTAGGCCGCCACTGCCATGCATGATTGATGGTGACGTTCCGTAGAGAATGCATGATGTGGGGGGTTGGGGGGGGGGGGGGGGGGGGGGGGGTCCGGGGCATAGCAGTTTAGCTACGGAAACACAATTGAGTTGTGAGGGTGGGAGTGGAACAGGATGTCCACATAGAATGGAATGCAAAAGGGATGTCACTCAACCAGATGTGTGTGTGCGTGCATGCGTGCGTGTGTGCACATACGGTACAGTCCGTGTGTGTGTGTGTGTGTGTGTGTGTGTGTGTGCGTGTGCGTGCGTGACTGCGTGTGAGAGAGAGAGAGAGAGAGAGAGAGTTATTGAATAAATGCGACTTATACTAATTTGCGTGACGGTGTTCCGCACCAAAAAGTGCAGATCTACATGCTCACCAGTCATTGCAGCGCAACACGTTTTGCAGCTTGCAGATCTACGGTGCACAAGGCAGTGGGTGTATATAAATCATCCCCGAGTACTTAAAAGTATTGCTTCTCCTATTGCTTTACATTATATTAATGGTGTCTGTGTGTACTGTACACTGCAGGTTACACATTATATTAATGGTGTCTGTGTGTACTGTACACTCTAGGTTACACTTGTGGATTGCACTTTAGGAGTTGCACAACACGATTGGAGCCTGGGGAACCCTAACTTTTTTGCACCCAGCACAGTGCATTTGTCTCAATTTGTACCAGACATGGGTTAGCTTGAGAAATGGGTGGGTGTCGATTTACAAAAGGGACACTATAACTCTTCACAAACACACCCCTTCCATCATTCTATACACATCCATATAGCCCCCAAACAGGCCCAATGTTAATAATTGAGTCGCTTTACAATGAAATATTGACACTGGCTCTGCATGCAGTGTGTAGTGTACCCTATACATTTACTGTATGCAACTCAGGCCTTCTCCTGGTGATGTCATGCTGTTATGAATCATGTATGGTTCTGAGAGAATGTTTCTTACGCCGTGTTAGGGCGTACAACTGCGTGTACTAATCCAATAGGCTGGACAAATTACTGTGTATCTTGCTTATTTATTTTATTTATGTATTTGTTTATCTATTAGTTATTTATTTATTGAGGGGGCCTAGCTTATCTACAAACTCACAACGCGTGGCGTTGCAACAATTCGTTAAAAAAAAAACTTTTGTCCCTACAAAGCCAAAGTGCAGTAACTACGTTTTTGGACACACCGACCTATTTGTTTATACCAAATTAGCCTTTGTGATTTTGCGGGATAAACAATTACCTCAATAATTAGTGTAATGTCACTTAAATGGTAAATGGGGCATTTATATAGCGCTTTTGTCCGAAGCGCTTTACATAAATTGTGCATTACATTCACCCATTCACACACACATTCATACACCGATGGCGGAGGAAACCATGCAAGGCTCCAACCTGCACTTCGGGGTTCAGAGTCTTGCTCAAGGACACTTCGACACTAACTCTGGGGGAGCCCGGGATCGAACTGGGAACCTTGCGGTTCCCATCCGGCCACTCTATACCCCTGAGACACTGCCGCCCCAACTTATATGCCGATATCCCAGTTGAAACACTTTTAAACACATTTTTCACACATGGGGCCCTTGCTCTCTTTCACAGTGACACCAGCGTAAATCCCTAAAACATACATTATGCGTACATTATTAGGTGTGGTTTGGGCGTTACGATAATGAAACCAATCACCGTGCCACATGCCATTGCTTTTAAGAGAATACTACGCAATCCATTATCCATTTCCCATTATCCCCAGTGATATCATTTCCTGGCCCATGGAAGAGCCACGCGCGTCGCTGCCTTGGAATACATTTACATTTGATATACAGAGGGTTGTTTTGTGTGTGCAATAATTAACTCCTATCTATCGTCGATATGATTCCACTCCGCGACCAACACAGTCTCACTCGCAATAAAGCAGGGACTTTGTGCTGCGCAACGTGAGTAATGAAACTGAACGAGCGAATGGAATCGCGCACAATCAAATAACTTCTTTGAATAGACAATTATATAAACACAATGGACACGAGGTATTAACACTCTCACTTCTGCTGACTGTAGGAAAATTACGATCACAGAGATTTGTGGAGAACGAGACCTCTGAGCTGAGAATGTTCTGCCGCGGTGCGTCCAGGCAGCAATTCTAAGGAAAGCGCATCAACATGCCCACGGGCACACCTCCAGCTGCAAATATAGGAGTCAGCATAATGTATACTAGTGGGTAGTGCAGCCGCAAGATAACGTTTTTACGGATAGGGGAAGGTTCTAAATCCGCTAAATGTCCACATGCACACTCCTGTATAGTGCACATAGCAGCAGTATATCTGTCGTCATAGGCGGTCCCGACCGTACTGGCCACGCCGGGTTGGTCAACAGAAAGGGGAACTGCCACCCGGCATCAGTGGTGTGCCAATAGGTCACCGCTTGCTTGGAAACCACGTTCCTCTCCCTGTACGGTTCATTGGACATCCGTAGAGAGGTTCAGAATGCTGCTGCTGTAGCATTCTCAAGCATCTTCACAGTGGGACTCACATCTTAACCTCTCATCCATGGATTCTGTGCTCATTAAAGCTCATTCCAACTCGGGTCATGCACCACCAGACGTGGGTTTGGTGAACCAAACAACATTAGCGTTCAAAATCCTGATTCGTACCGCGTGGCTGCGTGCCGGTGTGAACTTGGACATGACATCGGAAATACCAGATTTATAAGCTCACAATGCGTGCTCACAATGCGTGCTCACAATGCGCCACTTTCAGCTTGTAAATCTGGTATTTTAAGGTGCGTGACACTATATCCGCAACCCGAGTATTAAATCATAGTCATAAATCCATAGTTCAGATACCAGACATGTTTGTTGGACATTCTCTCCTCTCTCTCTCAAGAGTCACTGGTTTTGTTTCTTTAGGAGGAAGTAGAAGGAAAAACAGGATGTTATATACAGTATGTGTTTTATTGCGGGTGTCTGATGTCTGTTTGAGTGTAAAATGGAAGGTTAGAGGCTTGGTTAAAGGTCTCTCTCTCTCTCTCTCTCTCCAGATTACCGTCCCCCTGTGCTCCCGCCTGTCCGCGGTGGAGGCGGCGGCGGAGCCGGCGGCGGCGGTTCGTCCTCCTCCTCCACCAGCCGCACCACCACCACCACTACGCGCTCGCCGCCATACTACACCACGCCCCGCCCCCTGCTCACCACGTCGCCTGGCCAGCGCTACCGCACCACCATCCGCCAGGCCATCCTCATCCCCGGAGGAGGAGGAGGAGGAGGCTCGCCGGCCGACACCAACCAGATCCCCGACACCAACCAGAAAGCGGGCGGCGGTGGCGGCCGCTCGTCCCCGGCCCTGGTCCCAGCCGCCGCCGTGCCGCCCCAGTCGCCCGGTGGCGCCGCCGCCCCAGCCCCGCTGCCCCCCCAGGAGTTCTGCGTTCCCAGGGTGGTGGCGGACGTGTCCTGGCCGCGCACGCAGCAGGGACAGACCGCCAAGCAGCCCTGTCCCGTGGGGACGCTAGGTGAGGAGGATGGATGGATGGGGTACTGTTGTCATAGAGCAGGTGCTTTTCAACCCATTTCATTTCAAGGCCCATTGTTTATTCGCCGTTTGAGCCAAGATCTCACCATTTGATGAGATTTTAGCCTTTCGCACACCGAAAACTAAGGAATATTTTGTTGGATAAGATTTTGTCTACAATTTCATGCTGTGTTGATGCTGCGGCAAACGTGTGTAGACTTCTTGCAAATTAAGTAATGCAGATGTTTATGTTTCATTCATTAATTCTTTTCGTTTTTAGTATTGAGGTTTTATAACCTCAATTACACCCACACAACCTGAACTTTGCACATTCAGTGGATTTTCTGTGGTTTGGGATTTTGTGTGTTCTGAAGCGAAGCCTTTTGAGCTACAATGATGAAAACCCCAGACCACAGAAAATCTACTGAATGTTAAAAGTTCAGGTTTTTTTATTCATGAACGAGAGCTCTGTGTTAAAACCTGCAGCTGCACGCTTCGTGCTTCGCCCATGTACTGTACTTCGCCTGTCAGCAGTTCCAGCTTTGGCCAGTAGGGCTCTGGGGGCCTGGGAGGGCTGGAGGGGGTACTGTGGGTCTTTCATTCTTCCCATTCAATATATAATATTGCTTGTGCTGCGTAAGCTGGAACTTTTTTATTCCTTTATCTCACCCATGTATTATCTCGCTATATGCGGTTGTCTTGTATGTGCAAAAAGTCTATCTCTTATTGGAAACGCAAACCATGTCCATTGTGCTGAGCAGACTGTTTCTGCGGCAATTCTCCAGGACAGTTATTTCATGTGGCCTGACATCCGCACAGCGGCAAACAGTAGGCCTCCGGAGCAACTCATTAAATGAATAACAAAAGCAGGCATATATACTCCACCCACACGCAATGTATATGGCCTTGTCTGCACACGGACACACACACACACACACACACACACACACACACACACACACACACACACACACACACACACACACACACACACACACACACACACGCACACACGCACACACACGCACAAATACACAAATGGGAGCCTTGATGTAAATGTACATTTCCTTGCTGCAGCCCCCTAGAGTGTGTATTGTCGGCCTCCTGGGCCTTAATAAGTGGAGCGTGAGTTCACTGTTCGTCCTCAGACATGTTGAAAAGCTGCCCTTTGTCTGACTAAACACTGCAAAATACTGTACGCAACAATGTGCACACGCCTCATACTCAGGCTCAGGCATAATGAATGCACAAACACAGACTCATGGGACTAACCAATTTTACGGACACGCACACGCGCACGCGCGCACGCACGCACGCACGGCAACGGGTGATAGCGTGACGTGACAGCTTGACGTCATATCACCTTTATATGAGGTGTAGAGAATAGAAGAGATTAGCATTAGTACATCATTAGAAGTATGAGAAAGGAGATATCTAAGTAGACTTTAGACTCAAACGTGACCAGCTCCGTTCCCTCCCCAGCTCCTAAAGAGAAATACAGATCCTTAAGCTATAAAGCTTCCCCAAATAGAGCCCTTATAGACTTCACTGACGATTCCCTACAAATATAGGAGAATCTCCATTACAGTATTACTATACTCGAGAGTCGTGAGGAAAGGTTTTACCTTCAGTAAAGCCTATAATTCTGCCCTACACAAAGTGCAGTAACTATGTTTTTGGACAAACCGACTTATTTGTCTATCCCAAATGTTTAAAATTAGCCTTCGTGATTTTGGGGGATAAACAGTTACCTCGAGAACATATTTACAATCACTTATTTGCCGATATCTCATTTGGCTGACCAGTTGAAACACTTTTAAACCCCAATATCAGCCAATGTCTTCCCCCATAGTTACTGCACTTTGTCTTCTTTGTACAGCAGAATAGCCGTAGATCTACATTTCTCAACTTCTATTATACTTGTGGGGACATTTGGCCCTCGAGTAGAATAATAGTAGTAAGTGCACACGCGCAAGCACACACACACACACACACACACACACACACACACACACACACACACACACACACACACACACACACACACACACACACACACACACACACACACACACACACACACACACACACACACACACACACACACACACACACAACCCGAGCGCTCAGTGAACCCCAGGCACGTCTAAGGATCTCATGTCTCCTGGTGAATGTCAGCGCTGTCTCCGTGTGTTTACTTGGTCTGTCTTTGCAGGCGTGGCTACATACGTGTGCGTGGCCCAGTTGGGCTACTGGGATCCCCAAGGCCCCGACCTCAGCAACTGCACGTCGCCCTGGGTCAACCACATCATGCAGAAAGTGAGTCTGAACGCTGCCGCCAGCCGCCGCCGCCGCCGCCACGCACACACACAGCCTCTCCCCGCGTTGAACCCCGGCCGGCGTAAGGCCATCCATTATGGATAGGGTCCTGGGGCGCTTATGGCATGCATGAACACACATTGACCACGGGGAGAGATTTAGGCCAGCCGAGCCAACTCGCTTTGTTAACGGTGTGTCTCGTGTGCATGATCTCAGAGATCGTAATATGCAGCAGCCAGGGGAGATTGAAATTAGCAATGCGGTCTTAATATGCATACTAGCAGCATGCAGTGTTTGCATGAGAAAAGTAAAGCCCATCATTAGAATAAATATATCTTCCTAATTGTATAATATAAATAAGATACAATAAATTCGAGACGTGCGTATTTGATTATCTTTTCTATTTTATTTTTTTTACGATTACATCTTAGTGCTTGGTGCTTTCTCGAATGAGACGTTAAGCTTTACAGCCCTTTCCGTTAAAAGTCCAAATGTGGCAAAATATTACAGTCGGTGTGAAATCAGTGCTGTTTTGCGGAGGTGGGAGAGGAGGATTTGTTGACGTGAAGCAGTTTAAGAGTCATTACGATAACACGCACAAGAGGTGCTGGAGCCATAACGAGCACATTCAGCCGCTGTGAGCCCTACAACCGAGCCACTACTCATCTGCACCATCAAATATTTATTTCCCTCACCACTTAAGCCCTATTTGATATTTTGTCGCACAATGGTAAAATATTACAATGGTAAAAAAAAAAATAGCAGAAACAATCTACGATTCCTTTTTCTCACAGAAAAATCACCTATAATGACCCCAAATAGGGACTCCAGGTGTGAAATTGGTTACATTTTCTTCTCCATCTTCCCTCTTTCCATTTATCCTTCGTTACCTCCCCTCCTCCGTCCATTATTTTCCCCCACTCTCCTGTGGAGATACTTTTGTCCTGTGTTAGTTTTTTTCCCACTTGCCGTTTTCCTCTCTCATGCCTTCCTTCTCCTCATTTGTCCTCTTTCCTTCCACACATCTTTCTTTCTCTCTCGCTACCCCCACCCTCTTTCTCGCTGTCTCCCTCTCTGTCTATTCTCTCGATTGTACAGCTTGTAGCAAAGCTTGTAAAGAGGCGTTTTGCTTGTACCGTTTGTAGCAATTCAAAACCAGAAAGTATCTAAGACCCACACAAAAGAAAACCCTTTACCTGTACTTTTTGTGGTAAAAGCACTCAAACTTTATTTCTTTCCCTGCCTTGATCTCCTTACCCCCCTCCCCCTTCTCCCCCTTCTTTGTTTTTCTTGGACAAAATGACACGATGGGAACTATGCATAAAAAACGAATTTTACCCACTTGTTTTACCTGTAAAACTGTGACAATAAAGCTAATTCTGATTCTCCTCTCTCTCTTTCTCCACCTTCCACTGCCTCACTATTCACCCCCCTCTCTCTCTCTCTTTTCTCCTGTCTCTCCATCCTCCCTCCACCTCCAGCTCCGTTCGGGTGAGACGGCCGCCATGGTGGCCAGAGAGCTGGCGGAGCAGACCAAGGGCCTGCTGCGTCCGGGCGACGTTCCGTCCACGGTGCGCGCCATGGCTCAGCTGGTGGAACTTCTGGACGTGCAGCTCAGGAACCTTACGCCCGGGGGCAAGGACAGCGCAGCCCGCAGCCTCACCAAGGTACTGCAGAGAGGACACACATGCAGGCACTCTCACTCTTTTCAGGGTGTTTTGCCTCGGACGGGCATTTCTGCGAGGTTAAGGTTAAGGTTTATATCAAAAAAAGAAGTCTAGAAGTCAGCAGACTGATTTAGCAAAAAAAGCTCCCAGTCAAGGCTTTATTATAGATTAACGTTTCGACAAAAGGTCTTCTTCAAATGAGGCGTAGAACCAAAACACTCCTTATAACTTGGTAACACCTCAGACCAGCCACCAATCAAGGCTGGGTTGAAATGATCACACAGGTGCAATCAATGTGCTCCAAGTGACTTACTCAAGTTTCAAAGTAGCCTATAGTAGGACTGAACTATTTATAGACATCGGAAATACAAATACAAAATTGCAAAATACACCAAAAAAAACTATAAAAAAAAAAGATATACTAAAGAAAGAATAATCTGTAATAATAATAATAATGATGCCTACACTTTATTTTAAATGTAGCAAGACCCACGTGATGAGGCAGAAGGGGACCCATTAAAAGAACGAAAGTACAGGTAGAATGACAGGTTTGAGTGCTTCATTTAGGCCCTTATTAACAGTGTCTAATGTAGAGATCCAAAATGCCTCTCTCCTGACGTACTGTGTTAATGTCACCTCCTCTGGGGGGCAATTTGTTCAATGCCAATATATTTTAATGAAGAGATGCAATATTTGGCTTCTTCAAAAATGAAGAACCACTGGGTTCCTAAAATCTTCGGTTCTGATATCACTCCTGTGCTCTGAGATTATTATTATTTTTTAGAGCTCAAGGTTTTTCCCAAATAGGCCAACCCACACAAACACTCAGATAGATTAGTCTATAGGCTTGTAGAAGTACAACTAATAAACACCCTAAAAGGTTTGCCAGTAACAGAGTGATCAAAAGATGTGCATTTGTATATGAAACTACATTGCCCAGATTTATACGGTGTGAGGGGGTTTGCTGTTGCCGGTGTGATCTAAGTATAGATTTCTCAAGTTAGGGGTCTACTCTGGACAGACAATATGTGGGGCAACTGTAAAACAATTACCAAGAGATCGAGGGATCAGAGCTGAAAATGTGCCAATGTTTTGTGATAACCTTTTTCAAACTGGCTTCCATGGGGAGAATACTGGATCAAACCGTTTATGTGCTGTTGTTCACCTACAATGGTGTTCTTCTGCCTATAGGAGCTAGACAATCATTCTGAGAGCTATTGTGAAACTCATCGAACGCTGGCTGTATCCATCATCTGTGGATCTGTTTTGAATGCACTTCAAAAGACTCAGCTGCACTACAGACTCCATGTATACGTTTGAATACACCCATGTGTAAACCTTTCTTAAGAGGGATGCACAGTAGGATGATAGCTCTCAGCATGAACATGAAGTCGAGAAAATTGCAGTCTGTGGGTTTTCTATTTAGCCCTGTGCTCAGATGGTCATCCACCTTTAAGATGGCAACAAAATGCATTTGGTGAGAGTCAGATGTCAGGGTGAAATTCAAATGTTCACAACAACTATTCAAAAAGGTGTGAAAAGCAATCAATTCAGTGATTATTCCGGATAACAAATACATCATCAATGTTGTTTCAAACGTTTCCATAATTGTGGTAAAAAGTGATTGTATTCAGGATTGAGAATGCAGTTTCTTTCCAAAAGGCCAAACATACAGATTTGCATAATTGTGGGTCATTTTACTCACCATGGCAGTGCCACTTTTCTGCAGATAAAAACAAATTTAAAAAAGGAAATGTTTTGCGAGGACCAATTCAGTAAAGTGTTGCAAACACGCACTGCTCGGTGGATGCTCTGTCCTGTGAATGAGAAAGAATTCTATAGCCCTCAAGGCCACCTCAATGTGGAACGTCTGTGTACAAACTCTCCACATCAAATAGAATCCCTGTCAACTGCTTGTGCTTCTAGAGCTGCCGTACGTCCAGCGGATGTGCCGGTTTTGTTGTCCCTTTAAAGGACAGTTTTAGTTTTTTTCAACCAAGGTTCATGTTTTAGGCTGTTATTAGAGAAAGTAAAAGTACTTTTTTTTTTTCATTTGCTGCTTTCTTTCGTTTTAGGGATTTTAGCTGTTTTTGACAAAGGGGCCGGGGCATTCGAGCATGGGGCTAAATATGTATTTCTTTACAAAATCTTATAGCGATTTATTTTTTTATTATTTACTATAGTCCTACTAGAAGAAATCGCTATAAAATTATGTAAAAAAATACATATTTAGCCCCATGCTCGAATGCCCCCGCCCCCCTGTCAAAAACAGCTAAAATCCCTAAAACGAAAGAAAGCAGCAAATGAAAAAAATTTAACACTCATCTTTTACTTTCTCTAATAACAACCTAAAACATGAACCTTGGTTGGAAAAAACTAAAGTTGTCCTTTAAGGTTGGAGTCATGCGTAGTTGTGGGTCAGGTCAAGGTTAGGGTTGAGGTTAGGGATAGACATACCAGGGGTGGTCCCTCCATGGGCAAAAACAACATGGAAAGAGGGGGTCCTGTAGATGCAAGTGATGGATGATGATGTATTTGTCATTGCAGGGAGGGGTTGGGAGGTGGGTGCACTGTATTCATTTCTCTCAGCTGGTCCTCGTTATAAGCAGTGGTGGAAGATGTACTTCGAAGACGAAGTACTTCGTATTGCTGCTAAAGAAGCAATGCCAATATAGTAAAAGTATTAAATTACTTGAGTAAAATGAGAAATGGAAGCGAACAAGCCAAAGGGGAAATAAGTATTTGTCCTCCTTCGCAAAATGTTTGCTACTATTGTGCAGGCGGAGAGAGAGAGATGTGCAGGATTGATTTAGTAAGGGAAGATGCACTATACATTATGTTGATTTTTGGGTGATAAAGTGGTGCTTTTATTCATGTCTTCTCTGCCCTGCATTATTTAAAGAATGCCACTGAACATTTTGGATGATTAACAACAGCATTTGTCCCACAGTAACGCCTCTTAAACTTCCTATCCAGAAGTATCATTTTAGCCTTGCTCTGCCTCTGGTATAATGCTCAGTGAAACTGTATTCTTGTTCTTATTACACTTATGATTATTACACTTATTATTATTACATATTATATTATTACGTATTAATTATTATATTTATTATAATTATTATAAGTATTATAATAATAATTATTATTATTATTATTATTATTATTACAAAACATACATTACCCACTTCATTTCGGCCATTTGAAAATAGGCTATCCGCTTGTAGATCTGCTATTTTCAACTTGAATCAGGACATAATGAGTACAAGGCATAATGAGTACTTACCTTGAGTACTTTAAGTACATTTTGATGCCAATACCTTTGTACTTTTACTCATTAAGTAAATGTTGAATTCCGGACTTTTACTTGTAACAGAGTATTTCTACATTGCAGTATTGATACTTTTTAAGTAAGAAATTGCGAGTACTTTTTCCACCACTGGATTCTTGAGCTCTGTTCTCTGAGTCTATAGGTTGAGCTCTGTTCTCTGAGTCTATAGGTTGAGCTCTGTTCTCTGAGTCTATAGGTTGAGCTCTGTTCTCTGAGTCTATAGGTTGATACAACCTGGACTGAGAGGCCCGAGTGGTTCTTCTAATCATCAGCATCGTAGAAAAAATAAAAATAAAAAAAAACCAGAGGAAAGAAAACCAATGTGTTGGGCTGTGTAAGAATGCTGCTGTGTTCTTTGGAAGGGATCGACGCAACAGCCTGGAGAGGACCAGATGGGAAACGCTGCCCCTTGCGGCACGTTATTATCGGGGCTCTATTATCCGTCTGGTGTCAGCGTTACTTGGGAATACGTTTCCTCTGTGCCATAAACTGGCCAGTCCAGTCGACGCACTGTCTCACCCACACTGTCTCACCCACACTGTCTCACCCACACTGTCTCACCCACACACTGTCTCACCCACACACTGTCTCACCCACACTGTCTCACCCACACTGTCTCACCCACACTGTCTCACCCACACTGTCCCACCCACACTGTCCCACCCACACTGTCCCACCCACACTGTCTCACCCACACTGTCTCACCCACACTGTCTCACCCACACTGTCTCACCCACACTGTCCCACCCACACTGTCTCACCCACACTGTCTCACCCACACTGTCTCACCCACACTGTCCCACCCACACTGTCTCACCCACACTGTCTCACCCACACTGTCTCACCCACACTGTCTCACCCACACTGTCCCACCCACACTGTCTCACCCACACTGTCTCACCCACACTGTCTCACCCACACTGTCCCACCCACACTGTCTCACCCACACTGTCTCACCCACACTGTCCCACCCACACTGTCTCACCCACACTGTCTCACCCACACTGTCTCACCCACACGGCTCTATTTGCTTCCATTTTGTCCACACTGAAAGTGAAATGAACACTGAGGATTTTATTGTGTGTCCTATGTGGAAATGAAACATTCTGAAAGTCTCTCTCTCTCTCTCTCTCTCTCTCTCTCTCTCTCTCTCTCTCTCTCTCTCTCTCTCTCTCTCTCTGTCTCTCTCTCTGAGTGTCCATTCTACTTCCCACAAGTACTCGGTTACAACCTGTGAAGTGCCTACAAACACTATAAGTGGGACCAATTACACTACCTTTTGTTGTTGACCAAATGCCCGCAAAGGTTGCATCATCGTAAAGCATTCTCCATGAAAGAGAAAATAATGTGCCTCCCGCTATTCATTAATGACCCAATCATAAATGCCTAATTGAGTAATATGCCTAGTTATTATGCTAATTTTCATTAGGATATCGAATGTGGCCAATTACGCACGAGTGGTAAAGTAATTAATGGCATTAATTCACTCGCCGTTAGATGCAGAGGATGAGAGGAACGGAGGAGAAAACACAATGGAGAATAGGAGGAAATGATGGCGGGGGGAAAAGAACAACGTGGCACTGGAAGCCATGCAGCAACAGGACAATGATGAGGGAGGGAAGGACACACATGGAGGGGAGGGAAGAAAGGATATCGTTCTACCATGTGTGAATCTGTACAGGGTTCCATTTGTTAAACAAAGAAACTGCATTTTCTTGAGCTCTTGACTTGAGCTCTATAATATAGCCGACCTACATGTATAACGTAGGCCAGTGGTTTTCAACCCTTTTTCATCAAGGTCCATTATTTATTCTGCATTTGAGCCACGGACCACCATTTGATGACATTTAGCCTCTAAGACCACGAAAGTTGTATAGTTATCTTTGGATAAGTCCATGCTGTCTTGATGTGGTACCATTAGGAGAGATAACAGACAAACGTTGATCAAAATAACAATTCTTCTACATTCTCTAATTGTCTAGACTTCTTGTAAATTAAGTAATGCAGATGTTTAACAATAATTTAACTACTGAGAGTTAAAGATCTATAAGGATCTATTTGGTTACCGACGCTCCGTCATTTAGCCGAGGACCACCTGGAACCTGATCAAGGATCACTGGTGGTCCCCGGACCACTGGTTGAAAACCACTTGTAGATCGTCTATGTTCAGCAAGTGTAAAATCAGTCATTACGACGGCATCAAGGCCCGCCATTTTAGTCAACTAAACCAACTGTAGATTTAGTTGACTAAAACTAGACTAACACACTAAATCATTCCAGGTGATTAAAATGTGAATGAAAACTGCTCAAGAGACTACATGACTAAAACTAAAATCAAAATTTGATGTCAAAATCAACACTGATCCGATGCCCATACTACCGCTTCATCATTGAAGAGCACATTGAGGCAGCACTGTGTATGCCTTGATCCCGCCTCTAGCTGCCGCTGATTGGCCAGGCCGTTTGGTGGCCGGAGCATCTAGTCTGCCTGAGAGTTCCCAGATGGGAGCAGGAGGGGGGGAACCCAGTGTACTCTCTGCTGCCCCATCTGGCGGAGTCAGGTTACAAAAGTAGTGAAAAGAGCAGAAAACATGCTCCCAACGAGTTGCCATGTGTTATTTTCACTTTTGTTTCATAGGCTACTGTGTATATATAATAACAAATGAAGTTATGTTGTTCTCATGCTAATGACTGCATGTTTTGGATTCCCAGCTGCAGAAGAGAGAACGGTCGTGCAGGTTTTTCACACAGGTATTTACACCTCCAAGCTGTCTCAGAACTCAGCATGCATAACCAATTGCAAGCACGTGTGTTGTTGTTCGTTCGTTCGTTCGTTTGTTCGTTTGTGTGTGTGTGTGTGTGTGTGCTCATGTTACTGAGCTTTGCATTGAATTCCAGTTCTTTGGTTGCCGCCATTGTTTTATGATTTTGCACCCCGACTAGGGCTGGGCGATAATAGACGAGATCAAATAGCACAATTGTTTTGGCCAAATACCTCAATATATTGTGATCATAATATAGAGAACATAACACGTGAATGTGTTGATTGATTGATTGATTGATTTTATTTCAGTGATAGTACCAGAGAACAGAGCTGCTTTCCGACATACAAGTCAGCCATCTCCGAGGATCATATAAAATTGGGCTTAACTTAAGCGATTAAACCCAAGGAAATCTAACACGTATGCCATACCAGACGATTGAGACTCACATCATGACATGGATATATTATCTTGTCTATATATTGCCCAGGCCTCCCTAGACACGCCGACCCTTTGAGGAGTGAAGCCAGCTCTGTTCTGGATCCCCGGCACATGTGTGGGACAGACAGGCCCATGCCATGACATCACTGTTGTCTGTCTGTTGCACTATGTCATCTATTAACCACTCAGGATTTCACAGAGGATCAGAACTTTTCACTCTCCTGGTTTGCTGACGTCTGTTTATATTCACGTTCGGTTTGTCTTGCATTCGGTTACAGTTCACTTACTGATAAGAGGCCATGATCAATATCAATAATAGCTCATCTATTTTGTGATGCTCTGCAGAATTCTGAGCAGGCTTGCCTGAAACCCAGTGAGTTGCTACTGTATCCGTCTTCATTCACTGATATCTGTCGTTATATGGCTGGTGTTTCGGAGAGAAAAAGCCAGCCAGGACTTGAGTGTGATGGATCCCGCTGTGCATTGTTTGATCAGGGCCCCTTTGCTTACACCTTAGCTCACATTTGTGTCCCACGTCTGCTGTTTGTTTTCTCACTGTGACTTTTTACCATGCTAATGTTTATGTTTGATTCATGTTGACACTGTCCCGTAGTATGAACTGGAAATCCCTCAGGAGTTCGATCAGGCATGTTTGTGGTCAGCTAAAATCACTATGTAAGAACATCAAAAGCCTCACTGCTCTCGTCCATGTAAATAGATTACTCTCTCTCTCTCTCTCTCTCTTTCTCTCCATCTATGTCTGTCTCTCTCTCTCTCTTCTCTCTCTCTCTCTCTCTCTCTCTCTCTCTCTCTCTCTCTCTCTCTCTCTCTCTCTAACCCCCTCCTTCTCTCTGTCTCTGTTGGGCTTGCTCTTTTTCTCCTGATGCAGGCTTTTCCTCTCCTCTCCCGTGAAAAGTCTTACCGTCAGCAACAGTCAGCAGTGTCACATCACAGAACATGGCTTATAGGACTATATGCAAGCTGACACGCACGCATGCACGCACGCATATACTGTATATATACGTATCAGGATCCATTTTGCTACACGTCCAGAATCCAGTAAGTGTGGTGCTGTTTTCGTTCTGCTGTGTTTTGGAAGACATACAGTAGGCTACAGTACAGTACAGTACAGTACAGTACACGGGCTGCTGTGCAAAAGCACACCTTGGTTATTACTGGGGGCTGGCATCGATCAATTAAATAATTAGTTTTAATAATTTGGAAGCAAAATTATATCAACACTAACCAACTCTGCTAGATAGGAATGGCTGTCATTAGGGATGTGGTGTGACGCTGCCCTCTCCTCGTTAATTATTTGCCGCACTAATTGCCAAGTAAGAAGAGGTTTGGGGTCTTAATAGATACAAAAAAAAGGGAAAGAATAATTGAATTCTCTCCCTTTCTATTGGCTTGATCACTCCTCTCTCACTTCATTTGGGGAACTGGGGACACGTTTTCTGTTTATTAAATTGGCAATTTATTCAATATCCATTTGGTAGCGTGGAGAGGCTTGGACACTGTAGGGCAGGGGTTCTCTACATGGTTCCATTCTAAACCACTGATAGTCAGTCTTCACCAGTTTGTAAAACACAAGTAGAGAACGCACAAGAATATCTATTTTTATCAGAGTTTCATTCTTATAGCCTATACCTACATTATAGTACATCGACAGTAAAGGCATTTTGGGCCAAATGACAGACCTTATTATATTGAACCAAATGATGTATAACCATGGAAATTATCTCAAATTGGAGTCCCAGAGATAAAAATAAACACATACACGGGATATCAACTTAGGGGTCCTTGAAATGAGAAAAGGTGAGAATCACTGCTGTAGGAAAATGTTTCAGAATTGCTGTTTTTAAGGTAGGAAAAGTGACAGCGAGGAAGAGAGAGAGAGGGAATGTGAGAGGAAAAAAGTAAAAGTAGGTCAAAAGCTAGTATGTGGCTGGACCAGACCATGGGCTTTCAATTTGAAACGACGGATATAGAAAGCCACGACACTCTGACAAGGCGACCAGTTGTGTAACCTCATCAGTCGGTGATGTTCAGGTGGTCATGCCAGTTAGGCTGTCTAGAACAGTGGCTCAAACGTTTTCAACAGTGGCTCATTAGCCTGCGGACCCCCATTAGAAAATATTTGCTAAGGACCCCCATAAGAAAAGATTTTTTACGGCTCTAGCAGTGATTCTCAAACATTTTCATTTCAAGGGCCCTGCGGTTTGACCTGAATTAGGCTATGCATTAGGCTATGCAGTCGTCCTCTGGGACCCCAAGTTATATTGTAAAATCAAAGTTAATTTAACTCCATTTTCCATTTGTACACTCTCTGAGTTACAGACCCATAAGGGTCCATTTGGTTCATAACTGTAATTTAACTGGGGACCCCCTGCAACCCGCTGGTCTAGAAACCAAGGATTGGAGATGTGTACCTATTGATCATGACCGTGCAAGTACAGTGTAGCACTAATGCCAGGCTAGCGTCTCCTCTTTGCTTGACTGATCGCTGATCGCACTAGAGGTGGAAACTGCCGACAGAGGCCTTGCATTTTCATCCGATTGTGTCAAATCATATGTGCACAAAGCCTTCTGCAGGAGCTGTATATATTATCCACCATTACGAATAATCTATCTATCTATCTATCTATCTATCTATCTATCTATCTATCTATCTCTCTCTCTCTCTCTCTCTCTCTCTCTCTCTCTCTCTCTCTCTCTCTCTCTCTCTCTCTCTCTCTCTCTCTCTCTCTCTCTCTCTCTCTCTGCTTCTCTTTATCTTTTTCGCTGTCCAAAGGCAATACACAATTACAATTATCCATTTCGATGACAATAATTGTTTTGGGATTGCTTGAGACTATGAGAAGTCATGAAATACATGGGACTGTGGAGAGAAGGGGGATTCTGATCCTGACTTTGAACAAATTCTCTTTTACTTTGGATCGAAAAGATTACAGTAAGTTGTAATCTTTACTGCTAATGCACTGCAGACCTGCAAATGATAAGACAAGCTTGGCTGATATAGGATACAATACATCCTAATGCCTGGACTGATATTGCTCTGCCATTGTCTAGTAAGTTGATGTTAAGCCAGCAGACCATCCTATAGTATATAGACCTTATGCAGACTGCAGCCATGTTGCCATTAAGTTAATGGCAGGGTGGAAACTAGCCGCAATTTGCCATTGACAGCCTATACATCCAAACAGAAACGTCCTATCTGATTGAATTAAACGATGTCAAACACCAACATTGCAGCTGTACGAAAAGCTTGAATTATCCTCTTTCTACCTGCAAAATGTTTGTTTCATAAAAATCCACTGTAGACATGAGCTACTATATCTGTCTTCATGTGACCACCGTGCTCTGACTTTAGTTGCGTTACCCGTTCAAAACATATCAAATAAATAAGGGAGTGGGTCTCACACCAAGACTGCTATCCAGCCTTCATCAGTGTGGAGAGTGGCTGAATGTAGGTTCCTTTTAAAGGAGTGGTGACATACATACAGTATGCAGGTGCACAAAATCACCGCTAATCACCTCACTACTATATCTGTCAAAATAAATCCTTGCAGGTGATAATTTTTCTAAGTGTTGGAGTTTGGAAGTGCTCATTGGATATCACTCAACGCCGCAACGGCACTGCGTACCACCTGTTTTGTATTTGCACATAATGCAGGAGGCAGCAGGACGTAGCTTTATTGAAAGTGAGCGCTTACAAACTCCAACACTCCAACAAAGAATCAACTGCAAGGAATGTCTTGACAGAAAGTAGCTCATAACATGGCTATGGTGGATTTTTATGAATCTCTAAAGTAATCGTATAGACTTAAATTAAGTAATGCAGATGTTTAACAATAATTTTACTCTTGAGAGAGTAAAATGAAACCAAATGGACCCATAAGGGTCCATTTGGTTTCAGTTTATGCTCTCAAGAAATTAGGGTGCTGATATTGTGCATTTTGTGAGTGATCCAATGGGTCTCAAAGCGCGGGTCCAGGTAGCCTCATGGTTCATTGAGGGGAGGCCAAATGGCCTCTTGTGGGTAACTCTATCTCTGCCCCTCCCCACCTCAATTTGTACACTCTCAGACTTATATGCGGGTCCTTGAAATTAAAAAGTTTGAGAAACACTGTGCTAAACTAAACGGAACAGAGCCTTAATTAGTATAATTGGCAAGGCCTGTGAAGGAAATAAGGAAGGGGCCCAATTTCCTTCCAATATGGCTGTTGTGCATATGAGCCTATTTGAAGCCTAAATTAGCATGGCGCTCTTCTTGTCGCAGAAGCAAAAGAACCCCAACAATATGTGACAGACTGATGAAAACATTTTCAAAATGCGCACTTTCTCATGCGGCGGTTACCCGAGCACATAAAACAAACAAAGAATTCCACTCTCTCTAGCTGCCCCTCCCCACTCGACTTGTGCCAACATCTAAGTTAGCTCACTTTTGCAAAGTGCGTGCGTGCGTGCGTGCGTGCGTGCGTGATAAAGAGAGAGAGAGTATGCATACTCCACTGATTGAGCTAGGATTGGTGGACCAGCGCTGCCTCTACTATTTACGCTGGATTACCCCAACGCTTCAAAGCATTTCACTTCTGCCCCATTTACTGGTGTGTGCATGGACGGACGGACGGAGGGACGGACGCACGCACGCACGCACGCACACACGCACGCACGCACGCACGCACGCACGCACGCACGCACGCACGCACGCACGCACACACTTATGCACCCTTATCTATAGCAGCAGAGTCTCTCCCCTCTTTGAAGACCCTTTAAAAAAATGGTCTCCATTTTAGCACTCAAGTCCCCTACTTGCTGATAGAAATGTCACCGGCAGCACCAGTGGTTAGACACACACACACACGCACACACACACACACACACACACACACACACACACACACACACACACACACACACACACACACACACACACACACACACACACACACACACACACACACACACTGTCTGTTACTTTCAGATGTGGAGATGTCTGGGCCGTGAAGCAACTCTCTCTGCTTATCCATCTATGGCCTCCAGAGATGTAATCTCACTGCTGACAAATTAAATTCCAATGAAGGAATACAGGAAAATTACATGGCTAATCAAAAAGCCAAGGGGGAATCAAAAGTTTCACAAAAAGTACAAGGGGAGCTTAAATGGAACGCACACTGCATCGGTGAAGATGACGTTTGGCTGCAGTGGCAGCTTAAAGAAATACCTGAGTTGAAGCAGCGCAGCACTACTGTCACGTCTGCAGAGCACGCACGCTATTGTCACATCTTCAGAGAGCATGCATGGCATCCTCTCGTCTCTCTCTTCTTTGCTCCAACTCTTAGACCAAGTGGAGCAGAATGATTCACTGCAGTGCTTTTCCCCAGCCCCATGTATACTCTCTCTCTCTCTCTCTCTCTCTCTCTCTCTCTCTCTCTCTCTCTCTCTCTCTCTCTCTCTCTCTCTCTCTCTTTTCCCCATCCCCATGTATACTCTCTCTCTCTCTCTCTCTTTTCCCCAGCCCCATGCATATACACTCTCTCTCTCTCTCTCTTTTCCCCAGCCCCATGCATACTCTCTCTCTCTCTCTCTCTCTCTCTTTTCCCCAGCCCCATGCATACTCTCTCTCTCTCTCTCTCTCTCTCTCTCTCTCTCTCTCTCTCTCTCTCTCTCTCTCTCTCTCTCTCTCTCTTTTCCCCAGCCCCATGCATATACACTCTCTCTCTCTCTCTCTCTCTCTTTTCCCCAGCCCCATGCATATACACTCTCTCTCTCTCTCTCTCTCTCTCTCTCTCGGTTCTGATAATGCACAAATGGACACGCTGTGCACACATGCTGCCAGAATGCATCCCCGTGCTGCATGAGTGCATACAACACATACAGGCAAATAAATATGTATAACAAATAACAAAACATGCACTTAAGTACTTTATCCATTCTCTCACGCATGCATTGCACTCTGCCTGGCAGTACAGTAGCATGCAGGGTCCCGAAACCCGGGCCGGCTCCAAAATCCTAACGTAACTTCATGAATACGGTTACGGGTCGGAAACTATTTTTATTTGCCGCGGCGGCCCGCGGGTCTCGGATCAGTGCATGATGTCATGATGATGCATCTGAAACGGATGGACCGTATGGACCCATGAGGACCTTTTATACAGTTGGGTGCCACCGATATTGTCCCTTATCATTTGACCCATTTAGGCCTGACCTCAAAACTTTTAAAAATCCTTCTAAATCCTGAAAAAATGCTTCTAAATTTTCACGATTTTTCAAAAATAGCAGACCTACAAGCTCGTAGCGCGCCACTCGGTGGCGCGCTATGAGCTTGTAGATCTGCTATTTTTCAATAG
Source organism: Electrona antarctica (assembly GCF_951216825.1). Taxonomy (NCBI): domain Eukaryota; kingdom Metazoa; phylum Chordata; class Actinopteri; order Myctophiformes; family Myctophidae; genus Electrona; species Electrona antarctica. The sequence continues at coordinate 44,365,485 of NC_136809.1, forward strand.
CTACATTATAACATAATGTTTAAAACACCAAAAGGGGTTCCCGCCCAAAATGGGTTAACTGTCCTTGTGCGCAGATCACGCAAACCTCAGCAAAAAGAAAAGGACAATGGGCCTCATGCGCCAATAAGTTCCTAACTTTTCCTCTTACATTTCTTCCTAAGTGAATTCCTAAGAGAAGTCCAGTCAGATTCATGAAACGTTCTTAAGTAGGCAGAATTGTTCGTAAGCATGTTCTTATGATGATGAATCCAAATCCTCGTAACTTGAAGGGGTGTGCCAGTTCATTCAAATTATCATAGGTAGACGCCCCACATATCCTAATTAGCATCCTAATTACCATAGGGAACTGCCCCACCAATCCCATATAAGGCATTGGGAATTCACTTTCCTACCTGTGTTCACCCAGGTGGGTGTAGTTTTGCATGACTCCATGGCCTTGCCTGCAGTCACACCTGTGTGTGATTGCAGCTCACAGGACCTCACACATAGAAATAAAGTTGAGTGAAGTCAAGAATACCTAAAATAAAGTCTAAATATGGTGGAACACCAGACTCCAAACATTAAAAATCAATAATACTGTGGAGGTACTGAAGTGAACCGAAATTTTCACATTTTCAATATTCATGAATGTATTTTGATGATGGCGGGGGGGTTATAATTGGGTATGGTGGGTATGGAACCAGTGGTTCTCAAACATTTTCATGTCAAGGACCCCCAAATTGACATGCATTCTGCAGACCCCCATATGAAAATATTTTCTGCTAGGGTAATGTTTTGAAGATTTATCTAAATGTTTTGAAAATAGCCGATCTACAAGCTCAAAATGGGCAGTAATGGGACGCGTTTGTGAGCTTGTAGAATGGCTATTTTCAAAGTATAAAATGGGATTAAAGTGGTAAAATATTCCATATTTTGCTGTGGACTGCCTGGAACTTCCTCAAGGACCCCTTGAGGTCCTCAGACCAAACTTTGAGCATCATGCAGATGGCGCTGTTTTCCCTTTATGTTTTCAGATTGCACTTAAGAACGAAAAACGCACCCTAAGAGTGCTCCACAGTGTGCGTAGATTCTGTTCTTACCTACGAACAAATCACAGCTAAGAAAAGATTGAGGGATCCCAAAACCTTCTTAAAAACTTCCTAAGTGGGTCTAAGAACAAATTTCCTCTTAAGAACTTCTTAAGAACGGTTGGCGCATGAGGCCCAATATCGATGGCCTCCAACTGTATATATACTCTTTAATCTTCTGCTTTAAAATGAGACATATGCATTGCATTTACGTTCTAAAACCCCTATTGTCTGTTCGCATCGCATTTTGAATGAGCCACTTTTAACGTTAACAGCCAATTGAAACGCAGCCAATCTCCAGCAGTGCAGTCACACACACGCACACTGACTCATCACCATCATTATTCGAACGCATAGGCTGGCCTTCAAGTTAGATTAACCTGAGGCAACAACGAACGCTTGGCAATTAGTCTACAGTGTACAGTATATACCATACCGTACACTTTATTTATTCACAACGACAAATGAACAGCAATTGATCAACTCTTTAATTTATTAAATACAACAATGAACTGCCTCAGCAAGATAGTAAATGGTAGTCAAGTCACGTCAAGTACATTTTAGTTATGAAGCACATTTAAAAAAACAAGTTGACGAAGTGCTCTAATGCATGTGAACAGAAGCAGCATAGTCTGTCTGTCTGTCTGTCTGTCTGTCTGTCTGTCTGTCTGTCTGTCTGTCTGTCTGTCTGTCTGTCAGAGTTTTTGTTTTTGCTTTTGTTCACATGCAGACAGACAGACAGACAGACAGACAGACAGACAGACAGACAGACGATAACTATATAAAACTCTGTAGAGCACATTCTATCAGGATGGGTTGCCTATAGCCAGGGCTGTGTAAGGGCTGTGTTGGTTGCAGAGAAATGGCGGTAAATAGCATTTCTATGACATACTGCAGTGCAACTTTTAGCATTTCTGGCACCCCCTATGGGCAGACGTGTGCATGCTTTAGGCAGTGCACTTTGTAGAGGCCCCTGAACATGTGAATCCAATTGAATTGCATGGGTTGATTGGATGTTGCGTTCATGATATATGGCATTTTATATACAGTAAGAAATACCCCACATGATCGCCCTTTTGCTTCAACTGTGTTCGTTGGTGGGACGTACGGTAGGAAGCTAGCATCTGGTCAGAGGATCTAAGTGGCCTAGAGGTGTACCGTGTCGCCACCCCTCCCTGCTGGGTAGTTCCCAAGGGGGGGGGGGAGTTGGCCGAGGGCATAGCGGGGAGCTGCTGGCAGCCGTCCTCCTCGCCCTTGTTGGTGCGCAGCCATTCTGTGAACCGTCGAAGGTCGCCAGCTGTTTTCCTTGTTGGTTCCAATTTGGTTACCAAACCATCCGCGGTTTAGTTTCCTCTGTGTGCGGCGGGGCGAGTCCCTTCCGCTGTGAGGTTACTCACAGTGACAGTTTAGCGGGGCAGTGGGGCCACTCTAGCTTGCAAAGATTGGTCAGTTGCCTGCTGATACGGCTTGTTACCCCCCACACCTACATGTATGTGTTCTTTGATCACTTCCCTGAGTCAGGGCAAGTGAGCCTGCATGGGTATACTACTGTGTATATCCTAGATGTACACAAACACATGCAAACATCCTCAGGCTGAAAGATGAGGGGGAATTACAGTCTTTTCCAATTCCTACTGTCTAGTGATTAATGAGTGACCTCTTCAATTTGTGTGTGTGTGTGTGTGTGTGTGTGTGTGTGTGTGTGTGTGTGTGTGTGTGTGTGTGTGTGTGTGTGTGTGTGTGTGTGTGTGTGTGTGTGTGTGTGTGTGTGTGTGTGTGTGTGTGTGTGTGTGTGTGTGCGCGCGCGCGTGCGTGCGTGCGTGCGTGCGTGTCTGTGTCATGCACATGTGGGCGTGCGTGCAAACTTTATATTCATTCTCTCTGATATTATCTGTGTATGCTGAAGCAGTCGATTAATTAGCTTTTGTTTACACGCAACCCTTCCCAAACTCATCCAATATGCATCCCAGCTAATTAGCTACCACTGCAACACAAGGCCATAATATTATCATATTAGCTTAATTGGCAAGGCACCTGCTTTGTGTATATGATATATCAAAATGTGCTACATGTAGATATCACCCCACTCAAAGACAAACAGGTGTGATTAATTCAAATTTTGAGAGGGGAGTGCCAAATCTGAGTTTGTTTTGCAACGTATTCCATCAGCACTCCCCTTTCTCATTTGCCCTGCACTCATGTGATTCATCGAAGACCATTTCCTCCGCCCTCCCACACGCTCCCACACGCTCCCACCCATCTCTCTCTCTCTCTCTCTCGCTCTCTCTCTCTCTCTCTCTCTCTCTCTCTCTCTATATTTCTTTGTTTGCATCTCTCCTGTCTCTGTCACTTGCCTCCCTCCCGCCCCCTCCTGGTTTCTCACCTCCCCCTAAGCCAGAGCGATGGGAGGGGAGGGGAGGGGAGGGGGAGGGGGGCGAGGGAGTCAAACGGTTGTCGTGGGGAACATCAATAAACTGATGCGACTCTCTCCTCTGCAACCTGACAATTCCCCCGCCGGAGAGAACCTTTCGCTTGTATGACGGCACCTGTATGCTCCGTTCCTATCCAGTTCCACTCTCGCTCCCCAGAGGAGGGAGACAGACAGACAGACAGACAGGCGCACGTACTCACACGCACGAATGCACACACACACACACACACACACACACACACACACACACACACACACGAAGAGCGATGCCGCTGGTATGAGAGAGACAACGGAACGAGAAAGACACTAGAGTGAGAGAGCTTATGAGTGTTTATTTCATAGTGAAAGAAAGAGAAGGGCTTGATGTGCTTCCATTTCGAGCGGTGTTGCACAAATAATACAAATGATGTTCAAGCTCACGTTGTGGGCTTGTAGATCAGCTATTTTTGCTGTGCGGCAATGGCGCACACGTAAAGTGTAAATCCGGCTAGAGCGAGACGGGTGTGTGAGACGTGTATATTTGATACTCGTACATTCGCTTTTCCACTTCTCTCATTCCCAGCGGACATCTGTCACTATGAACTCGCTGGACTGTTTTACCGCTCTCCCAGGGCTCTCTCCTTCCCTCTGTCGTTCTTTCTCTTGACTCTGTTGTGATGCACGCGCGTGCGTGCGTGCGTGCGTGCGTGCGTGCGTGCGTGCGTGCGTGCGTGCGCGCGCGCGCATGTGTGTGAGAATATAAAATGAATATAAAAGTAGGCCCATAGACAAAAGGAATAGGGGAAGAGGGATGTTGAACTGGGCAGAGGAGAAGTATAATATAAACCATTCTAGTCTGGTAACATTTATTGGACTAAAAGCTGTCATGACCCGAAAGATCTTATTATCTGAAAGTTCTAATTCTTCTCAGTCCCACAAGCATACGTTTTCCATCACAAAGATGGGGTGTAGACAGCTTGTGATTGCAATCACCTAATTAGGCTGAACTTGATTTCTGGAACATCTGCGATAGATTTTCTTTCATTGCGGCCTATCAGATAGAACACTGGCAAAGAAATGTATTTATCCATTGACGTTCTGAAGTGCAAGATCAAAAAGTGCCGTGGCACTTTTTGGGTGTTTACTTTGGAGCTGGCTTCTGTGGTTTCGTCTGTGTCGCATGTGCATGAGAATGTCACATCTGCAAGACAAATGTTTTCCTTGAATGTATTATTATTTTTTGCCTCCCGTCGCATCTGTGATGATGACCAATATTAAAACATCTCTCATGTATTAACAGTGCATTTTACAGCATTATTCACAGTGGCTTTCACATCATGGACTGATGCATAAGCACTAGAGATGCACCGATATGGAAATTCTTGACCGACCGATACCGATCGTTTTTGTTGTTTCTATTTCCCCCTTTTGTGCCAGGGAAACAAATACATCTTCAATACAAGAAATAAATGTTCAGAATCTACAGCTTGGTAGGCTGCAGAAAACCAACACACCAACACAGCCAACGCAAAAGTGTGTGCTTATCAATAACAGATAAATATCGGCGACTGCCCATCGGTTAATGTTTTATTTGCCGATACAGATATTGACCGATAAAGGCAAACAACGGCCGATACCGTTACGTGGCCGTACATCGGTGCATCCCTAATACGCGCCAATAGGGGATAGCGCTTGCTAGCGCCATGCAGCTAACCTCCATGTCCGTGCTGTATACGTTGTGCCAGGCGATGGTGGAGACGGTGAACAACCTCCTGCAGCCGCGAGCGCAGGCGGCCTGGAGAGAGCTGTCTGTGGGCGAGCAGCTCCACTCGGCCACGCTGCTCCTCGACACCGTGGAGGCCGGGGCGTTCATGTTAGCCGACAACCTGCTCAAGACGGACACTGTGCAGGAGACCACCGACAACATCCGTGAGTAGAGCTTTAGTTGTCCCCCCCCCCCCCCCCCCCACCTTCGATCAAGGCCCATTTTTTATTCGGCATTTGAGCCACGGACCACCATTTGATTGATATTTTAAACTCTCAGACCCAATTCATATTTTGTTGTCGTCGGATAAGATTTTGTCCACATTTCCATGCTGTATTGACGGGGTTACACAACAGGCAAACGTTGAATGAAAACATCAATTCTTCTACATTCTCTAATAGTGCAGACTTCTTGTAAATTTAGTAATGCAGATATTTAACAATAATTTACCTCCTGAGAAAATGAAACCAACATTTGGTTTCATTTTACGCTCTCACGAGTTAAATATCTAATAAGGCAGGGGTTCTCAACATTTTTGGCTGGGGACCCCCGGGAATGCTTTGGCCATGTATAATTTGGCGACCCCCCCGAGGGGTCACGACCCACGGGTTGAGAACCCGTGCTTTGAGTAACCATGGACCCTTATTAAATAAGCGTCCATGGTTACCAACTCTCCATCATTTAGCTGGGGACCACCTGGAACCCCCTCAAGGACCACTGGTGGTCCCTGGACCACAGGTTGAAAAGCACTGATCTAAAGCGTTGGTTCTCTGTTTGGCTCAGGGCCACCCCTGTAAATAATGTTTGTTTTCATCCACGGCACCCCTGAATGACATTTACTATTACAGCACCTTCTTACGTTTATGTCAAGTATGTCAATCTTTCCCCCTAAGATACAGTGTCGCGAGGAATTTCTGTTTCCATTAGGAGAGATTGAAAATAACTTTTATATACTTGGCCTTTAACCACTTAAACCCCACCATACTGTACCTATTCTGGGGGGAACATTCACCAAAAATAGCCGACCTACGTGAGTTTGTAGATCTGCTATTTTTGGTGAAGAGACTTGTGGCCCTATCTTTGGCACGCCTCATGGACGAATTTTGGCTTACACAGGGGCCCTGAGCCAATCGGGGCCCTTGGGTTCAGAATGTCCTCAAAGTCACGGCTCCAACAAGCTTTGAACTGAGCAGATTGGACTTTGGACGTCAGAAAGATAATGATTGGCCTGGGCCATGGCTCAATGGTCCAGGCACCTTGGCTGGTAATCCAGTCTGGCAGTGTGCCGCGGGTTCGACTCCCGATCCCGACGGCCTTCACTGCATGTCTTCCCCCCATCTCTCTCCCCATTTCCTGTCAGCCTACTGTCCGTCCCTCCATAAAAAAATATAAAATAAAGGCGAAAGCCACAAAAAAACATTAAAAAAAAGAAAGATAATGATAGATAATGGCCAAAAGATAATGGCCAAATCGTCTTGAAAACGGCCACTTTAGCCGGTTTTCGATTGCCGATTTTTGCCCGTTTTTCTTTAATATCACAAGCTTGGATCGAAGGTTGGACAGTAACAAACTAGCTACCTGAGTAAAGTTCACCTCTGCCTTACTGTTAGGAAAAACCGTGCTGAACACATACAATTGGGCGGGCTTTGGGGGGCCTTTTGGTTGTGTGCACAGGGCCTATTTTAACTTTAATCCATCCATGGCACGCCTTACCCTTTACCCCTAAACTTCTTTGCCATATTTTACTATTTGGAAAAATATTTTGAAATAGTTCAACTTGCATCGATACGTTTGTGAATTGTAGATCGGCTATTTGAACTAGAGATGTCCCGATCTGTATCGGAAAAGTATCGGTATCGGCCCTTATTTGTCATATCAGGTCATATTGGTGTCGGCGAATATGCCAGTCTAACCAGGCATAGGACCAGGCATAATCACAGTATTAGATAATTTCTTAGTATAACTTGTATAACACAACATTATGTTACAAAATGTTTTTACCGGGCTTGAATACATTTTTCACTTTACTTAAGTCTCGCTGCATTTCCCAGGACTTTTCTATGTTACTTTCTCACACTGTTGGTGACCAGCTTATACACCACACATGCCATGGAGAAAGGAGATTAATGGAAAATTGATTGAAAGCAAGCTGGTACAGTAAGAACTGCAGAAACTTTACCAGCCTATGCGCTGAGAGGGCAGCTTTTTGTTGGAATGAATTGGGCTGCCATTTTTCTGTTTCTCATCCAGAGTCATCCAGAGTCTAAAACATGATTGAAAGCTGATTGAAAGCACAGAGGAAGTATCGCTTGAGGTCAACAAGCGCCTAGCTCTCCTGTGCCAGATTTGTCTAGTATGGCTTTACACTGTGATGCTGCACTGGCTTTAATAATCACCGAATAATTGTAGCGAGCTTGGATTTGTTCATTTCAATTTGAGATCTACGGTGGCTTGTCTGATAGAATCGGTTACTCCATTCTATTTAAGTGCTTTGCTGATTTCTTCACTAGAGGTATTATTTGTCCTTATTTTATATTATTACTTTTTTAAATCCAGTATACAGTATCTCACTGAACTGAGTGTTGAGGTTAGAAATAACCACTATATTCTTCACTGACCGGGCTCTCCCAGGGCTCTATCCTTTTCCCCTCTACACTATTGTCTTTTTGCCGAAAATAGTCAATTTGACATAACTTTCACCACAAAATAGGGACGATAGGGTTCAAGTAGTTTAGACCGTGAACAAAATTCCACAGACGTTTTAGACGAATGTATTTGTTGATATATTTAAGGGTCCATGCCGGTGGTCTGCCATGTTTAGCCCATTGACTACGACTCACGATAACATTTCCAAAGCACACCAGGCTTTGTTTATTTCTCGAGGAAGGCATGGAAGCCACAGGATAACAACATTTACTTCAGTGTGTTAAGAAAATCATTTTGCTTGACAGAAGTAGTTCAGCACTGGGAACTTTAAATGCCCCTTTTATTTTATTTTTGTCAAAGTTAAGTTGTCTTTGAGTTTTAATGCACTTCAAAGCACGGATTTTGGCTTGAAAAGTGCAGCCAAAAACACTCCCTGGAGAAAACAAATTTGCCTTCCATTTTGTTTTAACTGGCGCAATGCCCAACATTGACTCAATTATTGAGGTAAGGTCAATAATGTTTTAATGACTATGGAGGAAATGTAAATAGTGAAATACAGAAATCAATTCACAGGAAAATAGTCTGTGTTTATGTACAGTACACTATATGGCTGAAGCTGTGAAAAGATGGTGACATATTTAATGACATATGTTAACATATTATGTCATTCATTGTCATATCACCGTATAAAGAGCGAGGTGATGTTCACCTCAGGCGCTATACTGTACATGTATCCGAACACGAACCAGCCACCTCATGTTTATGTGTCATAACACGAGGCACCAATGTAAGCACACTACCTGAATTCACAGCTCTCTAAGCAATAACACTGGCTGTAAGTGGTGTGCACTATAACACAATGCACATGTGAATAGACACGGATAGAAGTGGGGCAGAATAATTTCATCATTTCATCATTTCATCATTGTGCGTGAGTGCGTGCGTGCGTGCGTGCGTGCGTGCGTGCGTGCGTGCGTGCGTGCGTGCGTGCATGTGTTTGTGTGCGGCCGGGGGGAGGAGGGGGGTCGCGAAGAACATATGTGTGCGTAGGAAAAGCTCACACAGCTGAACTGTAGCATGTGAGCAACAAGGTGCGTCAAACAGACGCAGAGCCGTTCTGTGTGGGAGAGAGAGAGAGAGATGACATACGAGTGACTGAACAACAACAACATTGTATGTTGTAAGTAAATAACATACGTAACTAACGTTAGGGTGACTGCACAACAATAACATGATGATCTCTGTGTGAATGAATCAGCATTCTACACATGTAGGGGGATTGAACCGGAACTCCTGGCTGCCCAACCGGGACCACCACCATCACCACCGTGAAAATCCTGTATTTCACTTTCAAAACATTTTTGGGGTCATCTCATCGTCTACTCAGGCTTTTGTGAACACCCCGAACATTTTTCAAGTTGCTTGATTCAGTATTTAGATATTTGCTATTCATGCCTGCCCCCCTTCCTATACAAACCCATTATAACTTCAAACTTTTTACCATGAAAACACCCGTCCTTGGTTCTGAACCAAGGACGGGTAAAAATAGGGTTTGAAGTTACAATGGGTTTGTATAGGAATGGGGGCTGAAATTAATATCAATTATCTAAATACTGAATCAAGCCACTTAAAAACTGCCCGAGGTGTTCACAAAGAAAACGGAGCAGACGATGAAATGACCCAAAGAATGTTTGAAAGTGAAATATCCCTTTAACTCTGAGAGGACTCCAAATGGATCCGGCAATAAGGGTCCATTTGCAACCCTGTCAGAGTTACACGCCCTCAAGGGTCCATTTGGTCGTAAAGATGTCGTAAATAACTTCAAGGAATATAACTAGCACACTGTATAGTGATGCCCGAATTGCATGCAAAAGTGAAAAATTCTGGCCGCGGTGCGTCATGGCTGCAGTGCGGACTCTGCGTTCCACAGAAATGTAGATACAGCCCAAAGCAGAGCGGGCCTGTAAAGCCGTCAGAGAGAGAGGCCATGATTTAGTGGGACTGCGTTGTTGTGTGAAAGGTTTTAAAAGGGGAGTTTCCCGCTGAGACCCATACACATCTAAAAAGATGCAGGAAGTCTGGCCTTGAGGCCTTTTAATACGGGGATAAATTGTTTGCTAGAGACAATAAATTTCCCTTCTCTTATCCCATGCAAACCCCCCCCCCCCGCCCCTTCTCAATCGCTCCGCTCGTAGGCGGAGGAGGAATTGACAAAGCAGAACAAAGCTAGTTATTATGGCTCCGTGCACATCACCACACATCGCCCCACCACCACCACCACCACCTCTCCCCCCGCTCCCTTTGCTCTGCTCATTCCTCTCGCTCACACATTCCTCTGTCTTCTCGTCTCACCCCCCCCCCCCCCCCATCATCCTCATCATCATCGGGAGCTAGAATAAGGCGGTTACATCGGAGAGAGCAAAAAATAATCTCTCCTTTTTTCTCTGGGTGTCTACTCTGGGCCCTGGTTTCTTCTCCCTCCTCCCAGAGGTTGCACTGCAGCAGCAGGTGTCGCTTGTTTATTTTCTCTTTTTGATTTCCCTCTTCCGTCCTGCCTCGTTTTTTGAGGGATTTGATACTTTCATTCTTGCACATCTTCAGCTGATACCAGTGGTGGAAACTAACTAAGTACTTTACTTGAGTACTTCCAACTTCCAATACTTTACTCCACTACACCTCGGATCCAAATATTGTATTTTTACTCCACTATACGTTAGTATTATTAAAAACGTACATTAACCACTTCAGCCCTATATGTATACATTTCAGCCATTCTACAGCCGATCTACAAACTCACGCGATGCGACGCATTGTGAGCTTGTAGATCGACTATTTTCAAAAGATTTTTATGCATTTGAAAACTTGAAATGCGACATTCTGCACGATGAGTACCAATACTTTTGGTACCAGTTTTTTACTTTTAGTACATTTAGAATTTCCGGACTTTTCACTTGTAATAAAGTACTGTTTCCAACACTGATACTAGCAGGATTCACAGGGCTGGTGTCTTTACTGTCAGGTGGAAACCTTGCATGTCCAAAACTGTTACTTTTCAGAAAAGAGAAAAACCTGAAAAAAGGACCTGTGTTGCAATGGATCCAATGCAGTTATTATTTAGATTATTAAAAAAAGAAAAAACAGATCTGCAAGCTGTGAGCTTGTAGATCGGCTAATTCCTCTGCTTTCGCGTGACACTGTAGTATGATGAAGTAAGGCATTAACTCACTTGGCGCCGACATCGCCTTTTCACACCTCCTGGTCCAAACGCCCTCTGCGCCGACGCTTTGGAGGCCTTTTTTAATATCAATTGATTACAGTTCACAACCGTGTCCTGTACACGCTCATAACACTGAGCGAGAGGAGAGGAGAGGAGAGGAGAGGAGAGGAGAGGAGAGGAGAGGAGAGGAGAGGAGAGGAGAGGCTGCCAATCACTGCAAGCCAAAGGTCATGTGACCCACTGTATAACAACTAAACGTTCGAACCCTCCTATCGTGAGGGTCCATATGCTATGGCCACCATTTTGGCAAGAAAACGGTTTATACAGAATAGACAGATGGATGAATGAAAAGACGATGGCTAGATAGACAGAGAGGGAGGGAGAGATGCATAGACCGGCACTCCGGTTAGGCTGGCAGACAAATGAAATGGAGACATTGTCCTCACATAACACAGAGTAATTTTCTCTCAAAATGGCCACTGGCATGGTGGCTTTCTTCAACTCAGAACTTCTCCAGCACTTAGGTAACACTTAAGTACAACAACTGTCCACACCACTTTATTCCCTGCAACCACCATCCCACACGGTGTTACCTTATGTAACTCCAGACTTTTGTTGCCTCCAAAATTCACCCCCTGAAGACACCACATAAATATGGTTACATAAACACGTACTGTTGTCGTAGGCTACTGCGTTTCTGACGAACTTATAAAACAGCAATCGGTGTTTCTCCCCCCCGCCTTTTTTCTTGAGGAGAACTTGTCCGTGTGTTCCTCATTTCTTTGTGTTGTTAATCTCCCCTCCTAGCTAATCCAGTGGGCAGATCCAGCGTGATTATCTCTCGCCTTTATTCATAAGGAGCCCATATTGCCACCTCTCATCTCTCTCATCTCTCGTTCTCTCTATTCTCCATCCTCTCCTGCCATCCTTCTCCCTCTCCTTGAGGTTTAAGCCCCTTGTTTAGAGTCTTACAGAGGAATGAAGGAAAGGCAGGGAAGCATTCAAAACGTTGGCATTGTTTTTGGTTCAGAGAAATCTGTTCAGTCTCTAGGCTTGCGTTATTTTTTGTTCAGAATGTCCTTTACCATGCAGCTTAAGTATTGGAAATTTGGCACGTGCACAAAATGGCGTTTTTCGCCGAAACGTTAAAGTGCGATTTGGAGGCATAACGTGCCTGAGTAACAGCATGCATGCATGTGTGTACCGTGTGATGGCGATAATGAACTGGTGTGTTTATTAGGAGGACTGTCATGACAAGGACGGTTTAATTAGGTTAGACACCGTCGTGTTTCGATTCCCTGCAGAGAGTGTGTGTCTGCACGCGCATGTGTGCGTGTGTGCGTGTGTGTGTGTGTGTGTGTGTGTGTGTGTGTGTGTGTGTGTGTGTGTGTGTGTGTGTGTGTGTGTGTGTGTGTGTGTGTGTGTGTGTGTGTGTGTGTGGCGTCACTGGGTTTATGTCTGGCTGTCTGTCTGTCTTTGCCTCTCGTTCCGTCGTATCTGACTCCGTCAAGCAAGCAGCCAATAGCAACAAGAGAGAGGAGAGAACAGACAGTGCTTCCTCCCTATCTACCCTCGTTTATTCACCCTCCTCCTCTCCTCCCCCTCACCTCCCGTCTCCCCATTTCTCCCCCTTATCTCTCTCCTTCCTACACAGTCAAAATAGTCAGTGTTGGTTTATCCGTTTGTAACTCAGGCATGAAGCGACGCGTTGTGAGCTTGTAGATCTGCTATTTTCACTAGTTTGGGTCCTGGGGAGACATCACATTTCTGTTCAGGGTCACGGGCGAAATTAAAGTTTGGGCTACCTTCCACCACTGCCTTAGTCTCCTTCCTCTGTTCACTTGGTAGTGGTGGCAGTGGCTCAGGGGTAGAGTGACCAGATGGCAACCGCAAGGTTCCCAGTTCGAACCTGCGGTCTCCCCCAGAGTTAGTGTCGAAGTGTCCTTGAGCAAGACTCTGAACCCCTAATTGCTCCCGATGTGCAGGTTGGTGCCTTGCATGGTTTCCTCCGGCATCGGTGTGTGAATGTGTGTGTGGATGGGGGAATATAATGCACAATCTCTGTAAAGCGCCTTGGATAAAGGCACAATAGAGCGTCGCAGTCCCGTCCCCTTTCATGACGACGAGAGACCCGGAAAATAATTCACCGTTCATTTTCCTCATAGACTTTTCAAAAAGTATTTATTTAAAGACGTTTACGCCGCGGACAAAGCCAACTCGAGTTGTGACAAATCATGACAATAAACACACTGTTTTGGGCCGATCAAATCATTTGTTAGAAGAAAAACAAAACAAAAAGTGTTGTAACCTTTTTTTTCTTCTTTCTAATTATTTGATCGGCCCAAAACATTGTGTTTATTGTCATGATTTGTCACAACTCGAGTTGGCTTTGTCCGCAGTGTAAACGTCTTTAAAAAAAAACTTTTTGAAAAGTCTATGAGGAAAATGAACGGGGAATTATTTTCTCGTTGTCATGAAAGGGGGGCGAAACTGTAACCATTTCCCATAGCAGCCCTGCCCTGCCCTCCCACTAGCCATCCGTCACTCCCCCACCATCTCCTCTCCTCTGGGGTTTTCAGTATACATTCACAGTATATACAGTATGTATGCATACAGCATGTTGTCTATTTGCTCTAGGCGGTCTCCTTCATGAAAGCCGTGTGTCTAAAAAAAGAAACGCACACAAATCAGCAGAAGAAGCTATTGCGATAACCAAAGGTGTAATTAGTCTTTAATTAGGAACTTTATCTTACGCGTTAACACGCCCGCGTTGCCGCAGTGCTAACGAACCTGGGAAGATAAAATTAGACTCTCATAATGAAACAGAGAGCGCGGGCGCATCTTATCTGTTCTGTTATATTTATGTTACTGCTTTGGACGAGATTAGTTACTTTAGTGTTTGAAGCACGTCATGTTTTTTCTTGTGTGTCCAGCCCCCCCCCCACCCCCCCCCACCCCACCCTATTTGTTTTGAAGAAGCCTGTAGTGAATGTGAATTCATGCCGCCTGCAGCGCCTATAGCACTTAGTGAGAAAACATGTTTATTACAAGAGGATGTGGCGCAAAGCAAACGTCAAACTTGATGAGATATGCTTTGATTTTGTGTGTGTGTGTGTGTGTGTGTGTGTGTGTGTGTGTGTGTGTGTGTGTGTGTGTGTGTGTGTGTGTGTGTGTGTGCGTGTGCGTGTGCGCACGTGTGTGTGTGTGTGTTGCAGAGCTGGAAGTGGCCCGGTTGAGTACGGACGGGAACCTGGCAGACCTGACATTCCCGCAATCAGAGCTACATGGAAACTCCATCCAGCTGTCAGCCAGCACTCTCAAACAGCATGGCAGGAATGGTAGGACAAAAATCTCTCTCTCTCTCTCTCTCTCTCCCTCTCTCTCTCTCTCTCTCTCTCTCTCTGTCCCTTCGCCCTCGGCTCCCGCCTCTCTTTCTTCCCTCACTGTGTCTCACTATTTCTGCTTGATATCACTTGTTCACTTTGTCACTCCGTATCTTTCCACTTGAAGTCTCTCTCCCTCCCTCTCCCTCCCTCTCTTTTCTATCTCTGCCTTTCGTTGACATTCACGCAGTAAAAGCCCGGGGTCGATTTGGGTCTATATTTTACACTCTCATGAGTGCAATTAATACGGTAGAATATTAGGTGTTGGTGCATCCATTTATTCACTAAAAGAGTAGGCCTATACAAATTGAACAAAATGCATTTTGCTACATTTGTGCACAGTTATAAGGCCTTTTCACACCCGGGGAATGACGAATAAAATGTATTCGTCATTCCGTCATTCAAATATTCACAGGCAAGTATTTTGCATTTTCTTATCATTTAATGATAAGAAAATGCAAAATACTTGCCTGTGAATATTTCACATTATAACTATTCATATAACTGCGGGCGACCCAATGGGCTCTATGCACACAGAATAACTCTTACTACTTCCGGGCCACTTCCCTACGTCCTTCACTTCAGGTGTTACCGATGATGATAATGCCATTAAGTGTTCAGGGGTTCTCAAACTTTTTACCCATAACTCTGAGAGTGTACAAATGGATACCCACTCAAGGACACTTTGAGACCCACTGGTGTAGCAGTGTGTTTCCAGTGAGTCGACACGCACAATAGCAGCACCCTGACTCTGTTTGACCAGAATAGAACAGAGCCTTCACATTAGTATCAGCAGTGAGCTAGACCTCACTCAGTAAGACCTGTGAAGGAGGTAGGGAAGGGGCTCAAAGTCTTTCCAAAATGGCGTGTGTGCATATATAGTCCATAGCCGAGTGGTTAGGATGTATAGGACATATGGGCTCTATGACCAAGTTCAGAAAAGCCCCCCAAATAACATGCTAATAACATACATTATAGTATATAGTTGATACCTCATTCCAACAATTCCAAACTACCTTTAATTATGTTGATTAAAAAGCACAAAAATCTAAAACCACCATAAAAAAATATATATTTCAGACAGGAACACTCACGTCAAGGTAGAATAGATTGGACTTTATTTATTGCAACAAATGGAATACAGTTAAACTTGGTGTTAATGGCTCTGCTCTTTAAAATGCCTACATTTTGCTAAGCAGCATGCTAATAAGCAAAATCATCTAACGCTATGCAAACTCCCTCCATGGGCATACAAGAGCAGGGAGAACATTCAAACGGGAAGCACGCACATCTAAAAAGAAAATCCTGATGAAGACCCGGAGGGGTCGAAACGTTGATCCCTTAATAAAATTGATGGGAGCTTAAAGAACGGTGTGCAGACTTCCTACCTTCTTCCCATACAAGAGCAGGCCCATGCAAGACATTTAATCATTTAATCAGCCATTGAACATTGAATCAGTTTAGAGCTATGCAACATTGAATTCCAGTTTACTTTAGAGAAGTGGTTTTCCCTTTTTGTATCAAGGGCTCAAGGCCCATTAGTTTATTTGGCATTTTAGCCAAGGACCACCATTTGATGACATTTAGCCTCTCAGACCAAAAACTAAAGAATATTTTGTTGTCATTGGATAACATTTGTTTATGCTTCAACAAACACACAAACAAACAAACAAAGGACCTTTAGGCGACGCTCACATATGAAAGACAGGGTGCTCTCTCGCTGTCCTTGGGGGACAGGGGGGGGTCAGAGCAGCTCGCAATTCATTTTCAATGGGAGTCACGTGGTTTTGACGAGACAAGCTTGCTCCATGGCTGTCTTCTGCCCCCTCCCCCCACAACACAGCCGTGGAGCAAGCTTGTCTCGACTTGTCTTGTCTTGACGCTAGTTTTAAACCAGAGCAGAACTCCCACCACGGGACTCGGGCAATCAATGAATACAGTTGCAACCACTATATTAATGGCAAGTATATTTCATAGCCTACAATTTAAAGATGGAGTGCCACAATTTTTGTATTTTTCCAGTTTTTCATGTGTCTATGAGGTAACAGTACTTCATTAGACACCCTGGAGTCGTTGTTATGTGCAATGGTGTATTAACTTTGTCTTCCTGGAGGCTGAACCCTTGACAGTCAAACGGGCCAATGAAATAAACAGTAATATAGTGATATCACACTCATATCAGCCCCTCCCCTAGCCCCTCCCCATTTATCATACAACTACAGCTGTGGGTGCGGCTTCAGTTCAGGTGGATCACCACCCATCACCACCCACCAGGCAAACCAGGCATACTTAATGAACTGGTGGGCGTGTCCACATAAAAGCATGATTTTAACAAATACTGTACACTTTTTGGAAAAAGTTCTTCCTCCTTATATTATAATAATACCTGATGATCATGTTTTAGGGTGGAAAAAAATCGTGGCACTCCATCTTTAAGTAAAAAAATTATCCCTTCAAGTAAAAAGTGAGTACTTTTTCCACCACTGATGACATGTACAGTATGAAGCATGGGTCTGGTCTCTAGCAGCGCTGTCCTCTGTGTGTGTCCTCTCAGGGGAGATCCGGATGGCCTTTGTCCTCTACAGAAACCTGGGTGCCTACCTGTCCACGGAGAACGCCAGCGTGCGCCTGAGCGGCGAGGCCGTCGTCTACCCCAACTACTCGGTCATCGTCAACTCCCCGGTCATCATGGCGTCCATCAACAAGGAGAGCAACAAGGTCTACCTGTCCGAGCCCGTGGTCTTCACCGTTAAACACCTGCAGGTGCGTAAACTTAGACAACTGTAGCTGTAAGTCTGGCCCGTCTCAACAGTGTGAGGAGACTTCACGGCAGAATTGGTGACGAGCCAACCAGATTCGTCTGGAACCAGGCTAAAATCAACCAGGGCCTAGTATGCAAATATGGGGCGGGACATTACGGACAAAAATGGAATGCTGAGAGGGACGAGACTAATATCCACGAAGGGATATTAGGGTCATTCGCTGCTTGTTTTCTCTGAAATGATATGATTGAAGGGATTTAACAACTTATCTCCAGACCTATCTCCATATACACTTTTTGTGTCCACACGGACACCGTGCCAAAGTCCACAAAAATGTGTCGATTTGCAAGATTGCCATGGCTCCTTGTAGATCTCCTCGTAGGAGGAGATCTCCTTGTAGATCTGCTGTGTTTGCCAGATGTTCGCCCCAGAAAAAGGGACGCTGGGGTTCACGTCTTTCATTTCCAAACAAATGCATTCTTCTGTTACTTTTACTGGACAGTCATAACTGCCTCTTCTAACCAAAAAATGATGGAATTATGTTTCTCATCTGGTAAAAAAAAAAAAAAAAAAACTCATCTTTCATACAAATAATTCCATTAATACATAAATAATGTAATTAAATTATAAGCCAAGGAATGATATCATTTTGCCTTGTATGCTTTTTTTTTTTATGTACTCACAACTCACATACTGTATGTATTTGCTTCACTGCACAATGCGTGCACACATGTGCAGCATGTGCATCAACACGCTTTTATCTGCAGACACACATGCACAAGCACACACACACTCCCTCTCTCCTCCTTCTCCCTCTCTCTCTCTCCCTCTCCTTCTCTCTCTCTCTCTGTCTGTCTCTCTCTCTCTCTCTCTCTCTCTCTCTCTCTCTCTCTCTCTCTCTCTCTCTCTCTCTCTCTCTCTCTCTCTCTCTCTCTCTCTCTCTCTCTGTCTCACCCTTCTCTTATGTTGTTTTGATGTAATATTTCTTCACTTAATCTTTTTGATGTAATATTGTGATCAATATATTATTCACTTACTGTAGGTATAGCGGCCAAGCATAAACCCCTCAGGGTCTCTTGCCTCTCCCTGCACTATCATGTTCTACTTATTTATGTATTCATTTATTTATTCAAGCCAGGGTTTCATCCAGGCTAGTTGGCCGAGAACAACTGCTCTTTTTACTTGTTTCTCCATTCGCACATTCTGTCCCTCCCCTCTGTTGTTTTTTCTGCTTTTATCTGCGTGTGTAAGTGTGTGCGTGCGCTGTGCGCATGATTGCGTGTGTGTCTGTGTGTGTGTGTGTACGTGCGTGCGTGTGTGCGTGCATGCGTGCATACTGCGTTTTACCGTCACAATGGGAATGAGAAGACCCCACTGGGATAGTAAAACCAGAAATAATCAGCCTTGTGGGTACATTGTTGTGGAACCCACAAGAAAAAGAATGATTTTCATGTCGGGTTAGGGTTACGGTTTGGTTACTTTATTGTCACTTCACAGCTTTACAGAAGTAATTAAAGAAGTGAAATTTGTTTTTGTGCATCGTTCCCATCGTTATTTTCCGTAGAAGTAAGAAATGGAAGAAGAAGAAGAATTAAGATACAAAATATCTACATGTTTCCATAGAAAGTGTTAATAACGCTCACGTCAGTGATATGATGGTCATCACATGAGCCCACTTGTTCACCACAATTGTACCGCAATTATTAATACATTGAACTGCACTAACCCACATGTACTGTGGGAGGTACCAGCACTTGCACGCACGCACGCACGCACGCACGCACGCACGCACGCACACGTGCGCGCGCTGTTTAATTCTGTTCATTTTGGTGTGTCTCTCTCGTTCTCTTCTCTCCGTTCCGCCTGCTCTCTCGCCTGCATAGATGAGCTTTTGAAAGTTGAACTTTGAACTTGGCGTTATATAGTGTAGCTCTGGGTGCGTTTAACTTCTCCTCATCCATATCTTTGCGGTTTAAAAGCACTATCATTAGTTTCACAGACAAACCTATTATTTTTCAGGATCTGTACAGACATTTTTCTATTTAAAAAAAAAAAAGATTTGTCTTTCTCAAAAGAGAATGTATTGCCTGTCCAATTGAGTACCACAGACGAAAAACAGTCTAAGTCCAAATTTCAGACTGACCCCTCCACGAAAAGGCCTTGTTGTCCTGAACCCTTATCTATCATTTATATATTACGGATCAATAGTGTGGACTTAGACTGTTATTCGTCTGTGGTACTCAATTGTCACACAATTGGAAACTCATTTACATAAAGTACATGCATTATTTAAACTCGTGAATGCCTTGGATGCCATACGGTACACACATTATATGTTGTTTGTGCCTGGGATTCAACAGTTGAAAATAGAAGCGAGCTCTGAAAGACACATCAACAGGTTTTCATGCGCCCACTTGACGCCTCCAATGTGTCTACAGCACTTCAATGCTTGTGTTTCTTGACGCGAGCAAGTGCCTGATGCTTCCTGTCTGTCAGGGATAGAGATATAGGGTAAGGTAAGGTTGGGGTAAGGCAGTATGTGGTTCTCAAACTTTTTGCGCTTCACTTTTCACTTTTCCTGATTGCTGAATCCAAGTACCCCCTTTAATTGACAACATTTTGATCAGAAAATACTGACATCAAAAGTCCAGTGTTTATGTCAATATGTTGAAAATAAAAGTAAGTAGCCTATTCAGTAACAATCTTACTTAATTTGGTTTAAAGCTTTAGAGAGCAGCATGTTCACATACATTTGTCAATGTTTCATCATTAAACATAACAGTAAAATAAAGTACCTCCGGGTATGTGGTTCCAGTTATGTTAAGATTAGAGTCCAATGTATAGGTTGTGGTTATAGGCCTAAGGGTGAGTTTAGGTTGTTTTGAATGAAAATTTGACTCTGATATGCCCACAAGAGATATTCAGTGGGCAGTGTGTGTGTGCGTGCGTGTGTGCGTGCGTGCGTGCGTGCGTGCGTGCGTGTGTGTGTGTGTGTGTGTGTGTGTGTGTGTGTGTGTGTGTGCGCGTGCGTGTGCGCGCGCTCTTCATTCATACCTCTCTCTTTTATCACTCTCCCACTCCACTGGCACCAACCCGTCCGTTTTTTACTTGTCCTCTCTCTGCCTCCCTCTAACTCTCTTTAAATCTCTCTCTCTCCGCCTCCGTCTACCTCTCCTTAACGTCTCTCTCTCTCTCTCTCCTCCTCCCCTCCCAGCATTCGGAGGAGAACTTCAATCCCAACTGTTCGTTCTGGAGCTACTCCAAGCGCACCATGACAGGCTTCTGGTCCACACAAGACTGTCGGCTGCTGGCCACCAACCGCACACACACCAGCTGCTCCTGCACACACCTCACCAGCTTCGCTGTGCTCATGGCCCACGTGGAGGTCAAGGTGGGTGCTCACTGGGCCGTGACTGCCAGGATGGGATGGGCTGGATCACACGGGCAGTTGTTCATCATTTGACAAGTAATGGCTAGCACAGGTGAAGAGGTACTGTGAGGGGGAGGGGGACTGAATTAAGGAGGAGGTAGACTGCAAAATGTGGAGGATGGATTGTATGCTATAAACAACTTTCTGGGATTGATTAATCAGGCTTGGCTTGGGTGAATTTACATGAGTTGCGTTGCTTGTTTGACATATTGCGCATCTTGCAGGTAAACCCACAGTTGTACAAAGATAAACAACCCTTTCTGAATGTCATAAGAACGGTTTGACTCCGTGACGAAGGTGTATGACCGGAACACATCAGAAGTTTCTTCTTAAGGTCTAACATGACAGTGGCATTTAAATGAAGGCATTTCAGTCAGTTTTGTGTTTATTTGATGTCTATGTATATCCCTAGCCAAAGAGCACCTCAAACGAGTCCATGAAGCGCTCATTCCCAAACATGTTTTGATTTTAACATCATAAGAATTGTAAAAAATAAATACAAATAAAATAAAAAAACAAGGGAAAGAAAAAAGCTAATCCATGGCTAACTTAGCATAGTTCCCGTGTTTTTCTCTGGTTTTATTCATGCGCATGTGGGTCTTATCATAGCGGGCGGGGCGAAGAGCAAATCTCTGCTGTCGGGAAGAAACCACCTAACTCCAAAATATACATGTTTCAGGAAATGAAAAATACCGTATACATTTTTCAGGAAATTAAAAAAACCTCAAAAATGTATTTAGGAGGTTTCCTCCCGACAGCAACAAAATGCTTGTGGCGGGTGCAGGCACTGCAGGGTGACGTCAGAAAGCTGTCCCCACATCAGTAATGGGAATAGTCACTTGTCCTGTCCCTGTGCTCCGGGCCAGAGGATGTGTGCTGCTCTGTGAAAGGGGAATAGTCACTTGTCCTGTCCCTGTGCTCCGGGCCAGAGGATGTGTGCTGCTCTGTGAAAGGGGACTAGTCACTTGTCCTGTCCCTGTGCTCCGGGCCAGGGGATGTGTGCTGCTCTGTGAAAGGGGAATAGTCACTTGTCCTGTCCCTGTGCTCCGGGCCAGAGGATGTGTGCTGCTCTGTGAAAGGGGAATAGTCACTTGTCCTGTCCCCCTTCTCTCCGGGCCAGAGGATGTGTGCTGCTCTGTGAAAGGGGAATAGTCACTTGTCCTGTCCCCCTTCTCTCCGGGCCAGAGGATGTGTGCTGCTCTGTGAACGGGGTCATGGTCAGAGCTGCGTGGCTCGGCAGCCCGGTGTGAACACAGTGTGATGGTTGGAGAGATAGATCCATCACAACGCCGCTGTGTTGAACGCTGCTCGGCCCTGGCAGGCTGCGGGACACTGATGGATAGAGCTAGCACACCTGTGCAACGCGGCATAACGCAGGCGGCCCTGAACGCAGAGCAACACGCACCAACCTCACACACACACACACACACACACACACACATGGGGGGTGTAGGTACTTGAGTGTGTGTGTGTGTGTGTGGGGGGGGGGGGGGGTGCTCGATGGATGCGTATGTGTTCAGAATTCCCGCGGGATGCTCATGCATGAATAGAGAAGGAAGTAAGTGGATATGAAAAGCCATTTGCTCACACTTCAGCGCCAGTGTTAATTTTGGCAGAAAATTCTGATTCGGTCTTAGTCGTTGGAATTTGTTTAGTCTTAGTTGACTAAATGGCAAAATCTTTGAGTCGTTTAGTCTTGGTCTCAGTCAGCAAAAGGAACACTGTTCAGCGCTCTAATGTCAACTCATCCTGCTGGTTCTCTCTCTCTCTCTGTGTGTGTGACGTTGTTTTCCTCATCAGAAAGCGGACAGCATGCACGACCTGCTGCTGGATGTGATCACGTGGGTGGGCATCCTGCTGTCGCTGGTCTGCCTGCTCATCTGCATCTTCACCTTCTGCTTCTTCCGCGGGCTGCAGAGCGACCGCAACACCATCCACAAGAACCTCTGCATCAGCCTGTTCATCGCAGAGTCACTGTTCCTGGTCGGGATCAACAGGGCCGACCAGCCGGTAAGAGCGAGCGGCCCAAGGGGTTGTGGGGGTTGAAGTTGCTGTATTTTATTTTAGTTTTTGTCTGTGTCTGAAAGTGTAATAAAAGAAAAACCATAGAAAAATAGAAGAAAACTGGCAAAGGAGACTGGCTGAAAAAATGCAGCCAAAAGACACGCACATCTAAAATCTTAGCAGGCTGGGTGCTGGAACAAACAGAGTCATCCATCTAAAAATGCACTATGTCTGTCTGTCTGTCTGTCTGTCTGTCTGTCTGTCTGTCTGTCTGTCTGTCTGTCTGTCTGTCTGTCTGTCTGTCTGTCTGTCTGTCTGTCTGTCTGTCTGTCTGTCTGTCTGTGGTAACTCGAGAACCGTTCGCCCAACGGGCACCGCTGTAGAGGCCCCACGGGCACCGCTCTAGTAAAGAATAAAAAGGTCTGCACACCAATATGCTCCCAGATATATATTTACTGGACAAAACTTTACTAAAACTAATACAAACTAAAACAATTGGTATTTTCAAAAACTAAAAACTTGCAAATCCACTCTAAAAACTAATAAAAACGAACAGAATTGGTAAAAAAATTCAAAACGAACTAAAACTAAACTATAATGAAATGTCCAAAACTATTATAATCTCGGTACAGTACATGCGTGCATGCATGCGTGAGTGGACGCATGAATTAAAGTTCTCTGTCGTGGGGACGGATTTCCGTCTTGAGATTTCACATGGGCTATTCATGAGATCAGTGCCGATTTGCAAAAAAATAAATATGGAGGGGTGGGGGATTTACTGTATGTAGCCATGGCCGCAGTGTGAATGACATGGAGTCGTCAAATCACAGCATGTACTTGCTAGTCAAGTGATCTCTCCAAACTACCAAGCATCCAGATTCCCCAGCCAAATATTTTTTACATGGATCAGCTGCTCAGAATCGACCGCTGATTGTAACCCGACACACAGTGTAAGACTACTTTGTTGCGTGCCGGTGTCGTGCACAGTAGGCCTATAGTAGATCTGCAAGCTCATAGTCACGAATGCTTCGCGTTGTGAGCTTGTATATCTGCTAATTACTGCACGCAACGCCAGTGCGCAACTAAGTATGCTGTGCTCCCCTGACTTAAAGTAGCACAGATTTCATTTACCACTGCGTGAAGTTATGGAATTTGCTCCATATGGATCATGGCAGTGTCCAAAATATCAAATCACTAGGAATAATGGAAGTCACTGGAGTTCTAGATCGAAAGTCGATTACACCACGCAACAGGTAGGATCAAATTATTTGTTGACAGGGAAGGCAGCAGTAATTGACAATGAACATGCTTATATGTTCGGTTCTCTTGCATTAAAATAGACAGCGGAACACTTTTTTTTATGTTTTTTTTTTGGTAGCTTTCGCCTTTATTTTATATTTTTTTATGGAGGGACAGACAGTAGGCTGACAGGAAATGGGGAGAGAGATGGGGGGGTGACATGCAGTAAAGGCCGTCGGGATCGGGAGTCGAACCCGCGGCACACTGCCAGACTGGATTACCAGCCAAGGTGCCTGGACCGCTGAGCCACAGCCAAGGCCGACAGCGGAACACTTGCTATGTTTTGGTATTTTTTATTCTCACAAAAGTTACCCATACAAGGCGTGCCAAAACTGCCAATGCAAACACTGATGCTCCCCGAGCCTTCTTTCACTACCAACGTCTCCATGATTATCGCTCAATTGGACCGGCCGCTACCACACAGGAGTTCAACAATGCAATCCACGGTGGACAAACCTCCACCGTTTTCAAGGCAGTCGAGCGATAATCATGTGTGAAAGGAGGCTCATGTAGCACAGCTTGGCTACAGGAAGTTGGTGCTCTGCAACACGTTACAGTGCTGCCGGGTGCATCAACAACAAGCGAGGATCCATGCCAATCAATGACCGATCGTGTGTGCAATCATACAGTTGGGTGCCACCGATATTGTCCCTTATCATTTGACCCATTTAGGCCTGACCTCAAAATTTAAAAAAATCCTTCTAAATCCTCCAGTTTTCTGAAATAAATATTTTCACGATTTTTCAAAAATAGCAGACCTACAAGCTCGTAGCGCGCCACTCGGTGGCGCGCTATGAGCTTGTAGATCTGCTATTTTTCAATAGCTAAATTATAACAATGTTTAAAACACCAAAAGGGGTTCCCGCCCAAAATGGGTTAACTGTCCTTTTGCGCAGATCACGCAAACCTCAGCAAAAAGAAAAGGACAATATCGATGGCCTCCAACTGTATACAGTGATTAGAACTCGAGGAAAACACCATTTTAACAGTACTATACCTAAAACATTAATGTCATTAATGTATGGAAAAACCCACGGCTGAAAACGCTGCAAAAAATCTGAAAAATACCAGGTTGGAGGTTTCCCCTAAGGTTTCCCGAATCTGATATTGGATCATGGTCTGAAAAACATTTTCCGTGTGGGGATTCTTTTTGTCTCCACCAGGCCGAAGGCATGGGGAGAGAGTATGTTTTGCACTCCGTCTGTCCGTGTGTGTGTGTGTGTGTGTGTGTGTGTGTGTGTGTGTGTGTGTGTGTGTGTGTGTGTGTGTGTGTGTGTGTGTGTGTGTGTGTGTGTGTGTGTGTGTGTGTGTGTGTGTGTGTCCGTCCGTCCGTCCGTCCGTCCGTCCGTCCGTCTGTGTACAGCTAATCTCCGCCACCGTTAACCCGGTCGATGCCAAATTTTGCACACACACATTTTCCAGAACGGCCTGTTAAAGGCACCACCAGGCCGACTTTTGAAAAACACATTTTTTGATATTTCACCTCCAGATTCTGTCCAAAAATCCCGCAAACCGTTACACACTATCTCTATAGTCATGTGTTCAAGCCGGATCTTTCCGATATTTCATATTCCATCCTAGTTGGCTAACATTGGCTTTCAAAGTTGGCAGGATTGGCCTGTTTTGAACAAAAAGCCTCAAATCATGAACTCAGCGTGCAATTTTCGTGAAATCTTTCACAGACTTTCCTACTAGGCTGAGGAATATATCCCACCCTTTTCACATTGGCCTGTTATTGCGCCGCCAACAGGTGGATTTTTGCAGGAGGCCACCACCTGACCTGCCCTGGTGGAGACCTGTGCCCAGAGGGGCAATTTTTCTAGTTGTATTATTATTTTGCTTCCCTGTGCACGTGTGCGTGCAGTATGCGTGTGTGAATGTGTCTGTGTGCACAAGTTGCGACTATACACTATTTTCCCTTTGTTTTCACTTAAATGTGTGCATACACAGTCACATGCTGCCTGAACATGGGCGTTTGTTCTTCCCACTATTTGCCAAATACATTGAATATAATAACATATCAGAGCATTTCCAAGATGCCAGCTCAGTGACCTGCGGGCAGAGCCGGACTTACCGTTGGGCTAGGGTGTGCTGCAGCCCCCCAAAAAATGTTTTAATTATAAGATTGTAAAGTATTGAAATCCAATTCAAATGAAATGTGTGTATAGTTATTGTATTTAGTTGTATTATGGTTAAACCATTGAGAGCTTCTACCTGCCTGCCTGC
Source organism: Electrona antarctica (assembly GCF_951216825.1). Lineage (NCBI taxonomy): Eukaryota > Metazoa > Chordata > Actinopteri > Myctophiformes > Myctophidae > Electrona > Electrona antarctica. Next base: position 44,391,694 of record NC_136809.1, read on the forward strand.
CTGCCTGCCTGCCTCTCTTTTTAGGGGCCTGGGTACCCCAAAATGAAAACAAAATAGCGGCTCCGCCGCGCGCCCCAAGGGGGGCCCTCAAATTTGCTCCAGCCCGGGGGCCCTCAGCAAGGTAAATCCGGCTCTGCCTGCGGGGTATTTACGCATGGTGTGTTTGCTCTGTCTCAGAGGGAGGGATGTGCTCTTTTATCTCCTCCGCCGTGTCCAAGGATTAGAGACAACTTCAGGACCAGAATGTTTGTGTCTCGCTCACTGCTCAATGAGGGAACGTTATTGGAGATGAAAACAATTTGACACAACGGCAAAACAAATGCCTTTCAAGCTGAAGTGTGTGTGTGTGTGTGTGTGTGTGTGTGTGTGTGTGTGTGTGTGTGTGTGTGTGTGTGTGTGTGTGTGTGTGTGTGTGTGTGTGTGTGTGTGTGTGTGTGTGTGAGAGAGAGAGAGAGAGAGAGAGCGTGTTCTCTCCTCCTCTTAATTACTGGTGACTATTTGTGACCTCCATTAACGTCGCCAGCGCCGCTTTGCTCAGAACCACTAAGCCACTAATTCCGGCAGGAGAACTAAATGACTTTGCAGAAGCAGCCACCTTTTTTCACCTGTGCATAATGCGTGTGCATTGAACTGCATTCATGCGAGTGTGTATGTGGTTTGCGCGTGCACGTGTGTGTGTGTGTGTGTGTGTGTGTGTGTGTGTGTGACTGTGTGTGTTGTTATTGTGCACGCATTCCGCGCAACCTATGAGCTGCACTCATTAGAAATGGAAATGAGTGACTCCCCTGGTCCCCTAAACTCATTGTATTCCAGACATTGGTTAATTGTCTCACACTCCAAACCATTCCATTATAAATGTCTGTCTGTTAGCTCTCTCATTGAATCACTTAGGGCTGACTTTATAAGTTGGCGACTTGCCGGAGACACGGATCTCACCTCTCGTTCCTTTCCCAGGATTATATTCTTAAGCAGCCCTGTGTTCTTCCCATCTCTTTGCTTAAATAGCTAATGCGGATTTAAGTTTTATACACGACCTTGGATTTCCAATCCTTCCCCGTTCTGTTGCTGCTACCGGTGAACACTTTGGTGGCACGCAATGAAAAGGGCTTCTCTAGTGAGGAGCGTGTGTCTTCTGGTCAGGGCTTCTCTAGTGAGGAGCGTGTGTCTTCTGGTCAGGGCTTCTCTAGTGAGGAGCGTGTGTCTTCTGGTCAGGGCTTCTCTAGTGAGGAGCGTGTGTCTTCTGGTCAGGGCTTCTCTAGTGAGGAGCGTGTGTCTTCTGGTCAGGGCTTCTCTAGTGAAGAGCGTGTGTCTTCTGGTCAGGGCTTCTCTAGTGAGGAGCGTGTGTCTTCTGGTCAGGGCTTCTCTAGTGAGGAGCGTGTGTCTTCTGGTCAGGGCTTCTCTAGTGAGGAGCGTGTGTCTTCTGGTCAGGGCTTCTCTAGTGAGGAGCGTGTGTCTTCTGGTCAGGGCTTCTCTAGTGAGGAGCGTGTGTCTTCTGGTCAGGGCTTCTCTAGTGAGGAGCGTGTGTCTTCTGGTCAGGGCTTCTCTAGTGAGGAGCGTGTGTCTTCTGGTCAGGGCTTCTCTAGTGAGGAGCGTGTGTCTTCTGGTCAGGGCTTCTCTAGTGAGGAGCGTGTGTCTTCTGGTCAGGGCTTCTCTAGTGAGGAGCGTGTGTCTTCTGGTCAGGGCTTCTCTAGTGAGGAGCGTGTGTCTTCTGGTCAGGGCTTCTCTAGTGAGGAGCGTGTGTCTTCTGGTCAGCCAATGAAAAGGGCTTCTCTAGTGAGGAGCGTGTGTCTTCTGGTCAGCCAATGAAAAGGGCTTCTCTAGTGAGGAGCGTGTGTCTTCTGGTCAGCCAATGAAAAGGGCTTCTCTAGTGAGGAGTGTGTGTCTTCTGGTCAGCCGGTGTCTCTATTCGCTGCATCTAATTAACAGCATCTTTTAACACATTGTTTCCCAAACAGTTTGAGGGTCGCGGACACATTGTTATGGGTCCCCTTAGTTTTGGTTTCCTGCATTTGGTTTTTCATTATTATGTTATTTCAAAACATTTAAAAAAAAAGCATTCCCAAAAAAGCAAAACTTTTCATGAATTAAAAACAAAATCCAATGATCTTTTCAGTAGATCTGCTATATATTTCACTAGTTTGGGTCCCAGGCGAATATCTAGGAGGGAATGTGGTGCCTCGTGTGTAGTGGATCTGATTAGCAGTTAGGTTTACAGTCTTCAACCTGCAATGTATTCAACTGGTTGCTACCAGAACATCTTCATTTTACATATCGTGCTAATTGTTTATGAAACACAGCGCTAGTGTGTGGGAGACGCCTTTCACGCTTTTTCACAAATCACAGATTGGAAAGTTTTTTTTTTGCAGTTGTGAGATTTTATTTAACTTTTGCTACTAATTTGATGTTAATACGTTTGTACTTTGACTTAATGGTAGGGTAAGTGATTTTCTTTGGTTAAAATAAGTGTTATTAAGTGTTATAAAGCTCTGTATTATGATAGTACTCATTGCTATAGAGACAGGAGATGTCTCTCCAGCTTTTTATTAAACAAACAAAAATGCATTTTCAGGTCACCAATTGTATCCAATCAGGATAGAGAACTCAGTCAGGATACGGATTAAGAAAAAATAATAATTATTGAGCAAGGTTTGGGGATTCTCTAACTCCCCGTGTTGCCACGGGATGCCATTTGTTTCTACTTCTCCAGTTCTCCGACGCACCTGTCCTCTGTAGGTGTGCATAATGGACTTTGTTCTTCTAAAGGATACATATAGGTTAAACAATTGTAATTGATGACTCAAATAAATGAGCAGACAAAATTAGAACTGGAACACTATACAAATTCACGCTGGGCAAGACCTAAGCTGTAGAGGCTATCATTTGTTTTCGGCGGAAGTTGCGGGATTTTGGCGGAAGTATACCGCTCAAGGAAAGGAAATGACGTTGATGCTTTACAAATCAATTTACATTCTCCGTGGATGAAACAAGTGTTGTGATTGGTCGGAATAATATCGTATCCGGGGGAAATACATCTGTCGGATGTTCCGTACCGACACTTAGGTTGCCTTAGGTTGTGACCAGGCTTTTCTCTTCGCAGATGAGTAAGCCTGGGACCGAGGCTAATAGAAATGTAGCTGATAAATGGATACTATAGCTCTCCTGATTGGCTGAAATTGTGTCACCTATACCTGAAAATGTATTTTCTGTTTATCAAAGAGCTGGAGAGACAGGGAGACCACTGTTACTGAACAAACACTATAGCAAAGATTACTATGCGAATATAGTGATTTAACCTTTTAACACATTCCCTCCCGTTTCCATAGGCAGCGATCAGTGGCCAGTGCCAGTAGAATGCACGAAATAAGCAGCGAAGAAGAGCCGTGTTGCACGACATAAACAGAGAAGAAGAACCGTGTTATGCTTGAACCGGAAGTGTTAATCGGCCATGTTTTACTAAAGGCTGCAATCTGTCATCTGTTGCGTTAATTTGCTAACCGGGATGTTGAATTAAGGTTTTATTAATCTCCCAACATCGTTCTTTATCCCATTCTGAGGCCTAATAAAATCACTAAAGACCGCGTGTGCGAACCACTAAAGATTTTATTATTGCCCCTGATGTTTTCATCAGCTGCGTGTGAAGACCTGTCAAAAGCCATCTCTTTCCTAACAGTGGGTTTTGCCGTATCCAAGCTTCTGCCACCGTTCTCCTTCCTTGTTTGTTCGCACTTGACGTTGACAAAAATAATGTTGTATTGTCAGCGATTATTCTAAGTAGTTCACACTTTCTCTAAATCCTCGTGCCGCAGTACTTTTTTTTCCTCCTCTATTTGCTTATTTCCTTTTGGCATGCAGCACTAAATGTTCTCGGAATGTCTTGTTAAATGTGGAGGTGCGAGATAACAAAATAATAATGTGACGGAGTCTGGGCTGATATCAGCTAAAAAAATGATTCAGATATCCTGTTTAGGAGCTTTGTGTGCTGCGTTTATGGTCTTCCCCCACTGTAAACTCGACAGTGTCAGTTTAACGCCAAGAGTGTATACAGTTGGAGGCCATCGATATTGTCCTTTTCTTTTTGCTGAGGTTTGCATGATCTGCGCAAAAGGACAGTTAACCCATTTTGGGCGGGAACCCCTTTTGGTGTTTTAAACATTGTTATAATTTAGCTATTGAAAAATAGCAGATCTACAAGCTCATAGCGCGCCACCGAGTGGCGCGCTACGAGCTTGTAGGTCTGCTATTTTTAAAAAATCGTGAAAATATTTATTTCAGAAAACTGGAGGATTTAGAAGGATTTTTTTAAATTTTGAGGTCAGGCCTAAATGGGTCAAATGATAAGGGACAATATCGGTGGCACCCAACTGTAAGCAAACGGACCCATGAGGGTCAACTTGGTTACATTTTGTACCGTTTTTGGCAGATTTTCCTGTATATGTGACTCCCGTTTTCTCTCTTCCGTCACTCTTCATCCTTTACCCATTTCTGTCCTTTCTATTTCTGTAATTGGCAGCCCCCGCGTTTTAATCCTGTGCATTTTCTGGCTTATGTAAATGTGATAAACGATTAATTTGTCTGAGTCATATCCTTCCGCCTCTGCTCTCGTCCAGATTGCCTTGGATTGGGGCCTTTTGTTCCGTTTGGCTAATCCATTTGGCTACTCACCTGGATCCAACCAGCTTATATATGAGTACAGTCTGTTTGTGACTTCATTTGGCTTCTCTAACCCACTGAGACCCGACAACAGATGGATGCCACAAAGTGTCTTCTAAAATCATGACAGTTTTCTGATATAAAAAACGTTTCTATATCGGCGGTTCTCAAAATATTTCATGTCAATGACCCCAAAAATATATATGTAATTGGCCGCCGACCCCCCCATCTCAAAATATGTTGTTCCAGCGTTTTCACGATTTTTCCCAAAAATCGGGAAAGAAATAGCTCATAGCACGGCACAGAGTGCCGATCTGCTATTTTTCAACAGCTAAAGTATAAAATAATGGTTAAAAGCTATGGTGACACAGATGGTCCTCAGGTCTAAATGGGCTAAACGCTCTCTCTCTCTCTCTCTCTCTCTCTCTCTCTCTCTCTCTCTCTCTCTCTCTCTCTCTCTCTCTCTCTCTCTCTCTCTCTCTCCCTCCCCCCCCTCCCCCCCCTCCAGATTGCCTGTGCGGTGTTCGCGGCGCTGCTCCACTTCTTCTTTCTGGCAGCGTTCACGTGGATGTTCCTGGAGGGGGTCCAGCTGTACATCATGCTGGTGGAGGTCTTCGAGAGCGAACACTCCCGGACCAAGTACTTCTACCTGGCGGGCTACGGCGTGCCCGCCGTCATAGTGGCCGTGTCGGCCGCCGTGGACTACCGGAGCTACGGCACCGACCGAGTGTAAGTGTGGACAGACGGACGGATGGACGGACAGACGTAATACTGAAGACGTGGCGGCTGATTGAAGAATGGACGGAGGAGGGGCCTGGATGATTGAGCATAGAGGGATGGAGGCGTGTGTGTGTGTGTGTGTGTGTGTGTGTGTGTGTATGTGTGTGTGTGTGTGTGTGTGTGTGTGTGTGTGTGTGTGTGTGTGTGTGTGTGTGCGTGTGCGTGTGTGTGTGGATGGGGCGGGTGCCGTGCAGAATGCCCGATGTTGTCACAGTATTGCCGTGGCGTCCGTGCATGGCGGCTTGCGGTGTGAGAGCTGTGGCTTCAGAGTTCGTGTAAATAGGGAGGAGGAGGTTGACAGGGATGGGGTTTGTGTGTGTGGTGTGTGTGTGTGTGTGGGGGGGGGTTGCAGTATGAGTGTAAGATGAGTGTGATGACAGAGAACTAGGGATGAAACTCACTGGGTGTGTGTGTGTCTTGCGTGCGTGCGTGCGTGTGTGTTGTGCGTGCGTGCGTGCGTGCGTGCGTGCGTGCGTGCGTGCGTGCGTGCGTGCGTGCGTGCGTGCGTGCGTGCGTGTAAAAACGGACTCCCCATCCCTAGAGGATGTGACTGCATGGCAGAGCAGTAATGGAAGATGATGTGTTGTACATCATCTTCATCATGGTGCCGTAGTAGATGATGTGTTGAACATCATCTTCATCATGGTGCCGTAGTAGATGATGTGTTGAACATCATCTTCATCATGGTGCCGTAGTAGCACATGGCTGACGTGTTGGCGCCAGTCAGCAGGGAGGCCAGGAGGATCCCCAGTGCCAAGAAGGACATTCACAGGAATAGAATACGGATAGTCGTCGAGCACTAGTAACACTTTACGCATGTGTGAGCCGTCCACTCGATTCAGCGTGCAA
>NC_136809.1:44402972-44452972 GCF_951216825.1 Electrona antarctica
AAGAGTTGCATTATTGTTAAAGATCTGCATTACTTACAATGTAGAAGAATTGTTATTTTAATCAACATTTGCCTGTTATCTCTCTTAATGGTACCACACAGCATCGAATTGTGGACAAACTCTTGTCCAACGATAACAAAATATTCTAAATTTTGGGTCTGAGAGGCTCCGTGGCTCAAATGCAGAATAAACTAGAAAAAGTGCCCCTTGGGGCGCAGGTCTCCACCAGGGCAGGTCAGGTTGTGGCCTCCTGGTGGCGCTATTATAGGCCAATGTGAAAAGGGTGCCATTTCTTCATACGCCTTTGATGGCAATTGGATGATTTGAGGCATTTTGTTCAAAAAATGTGTTTTGCAAAAATCAACCTGTTGGTGGTGCTATAACAGGCCAATGTGAAAAGGGTGGGATATATTCCTCAGCCTAGTAAGAAAATGTGTGAAAGATTTCACGTAAATTGCATGCTGCGTTCATGATTTGAGGCTTTTGTTGAAAACGGGGCAATCTTGCAAACTGTGAAAGCCAATTATAGCCAATTAGGATGAAATATGAAATATCGGACAGATCCGACTTGAGCACATGACCATAGAGATACTGTGTAACGATTTGTGAGATTTCTGGACAGAATCTGGAGGAGTAATATAAAAAAAGTCGGCCTCCTGGTGGCGCTATAAAAGGCAGGTCAAAGGTTTGTCCTTGGCCTCTAGGGAGTGTGCATGCAACGTTTCACGCAGATCGGTGCAGTTTTAGGTAAAAAATGTGAAAAGCTGCCTCATGGTGGCGCTATAACAGGCCGTTCTGGAAAATGCGGGGCAGAGGTTCATCGTTGGCATCCAGGGAGTGTGTGTGCAAAGTTTGGCATCGACCGGGTTAACGGTGCCGGAGATTAGCTGGTAACGGACGGACGGAAGGACGGACACACACACACACACGGACGGAGTGCAAAACATACTCTCTCCCCATGCCTTCGGCCTGGTGGAGACAAGGACGGAGTGCAAAACATACTCTCTCCCCATGCCTTCGGCCTGGTGGAGACAAGGACGGAGTGCAAAACATACTCTCTCCCCATGCCTTCGGCCTGGTGGAGACAAGGACGGAGTGCAAAACATACTCTCTCCCCATGCCTTCGGCCTGGTGGAGACAAGGACGGAGTGCAAAACAAACTCTCTCCCCATGCCTTCGGCCTGGTGGAGACAATAATGGACCTTGAAATGAAAATGGTTGAAAACCACTGAATTATAGTGTTGACAATTTCTTCTTCTTTTTTACACGGTGCTCACAATTCCAATTTCATCTGGATGCAAACGTTCATTCATTGTGTGCACGAACCAAAGAAAAGTTTCTCAAGGTGACGGTACACAACGTAATAATATAAAGGTGACTTGAGTTATCAGCGGATGTCAACTACAGCGCTGTGTAAGAAGAATCGCAAAGGGGTCAATCCCCTGAATTATCCCATTCAGGACGGGAACCCCTTTTGGTGTTTTAACTAAGCATTATGTTATACGTTAGCTATTGAAAAATAGCAGATCTACAAGCTCATAGTGCTGCACCGAGTGCCGCGCTACAAGCTTGTAGATCTGCTATTTTTTTTTAAATCGTGGAAATGTGGCACAAATCTTTGAATATATTATTCTTTCAGAGCGAACATTTTTAAACTAAAATCTTTGCTTCTAGGGGGTCCCTCCCTGGAACACCATATTTTCAGATGGGGGTCGGCGGGCCAATTGCGTTATACATTTTTGGGGTCCTTGACATGAAATAGTTTGAAAACCACTGACATAGAAACATAGGTTTTTCAGGTCTAAATGGGTTATACATAATAGTAGCCGGAGCGTTGAACTGGGACAGAGTCTAGGGACGGACCCCGGCAGCATTAGGACAGAGTCTAGGGACGGACCCCGGCAGCATTAGCATTCTGAACCAGTTACAGCTAGACGACCTCTAGAGGCGGCCGGGGGATATAGAGTTATGGTCCCAGCTGGGACACTCCATAAGCTGTCCATGAAGGGCAGCACTTAAAACCTACTGTATATCCTCAGTTGACCGCGGCGTCCCACAGGGGCCTAATAGCGGCTCCGCTACCTTTTTCTTTCCACATCAAATCTCTTCCCCTGAAAACACGTTGTGAGGTTGTAGAGCTGCTACTTTTTCTTTTGCCGTATATTCACCACAGAATAGGTATGCTAGGCTTATACCAAAAACTATAAAAATGGAACCCATTTCAGTATTTTCAGTATCAAGGCCAGGGTAGTATTAACTAGTAGTATGCTAGTATGTCCCTGACATACTAGCATTGGGGGCGGCGGTGGCTCAGGGGTAGAGTGGCTGGATGGCAACCGCAAGGTTGCCAGTTCGAACCCGGGCTCCCCCAGAGTTAGTGTCCTTGAGCAAGACACTGAACCCCTAATTGCTCCTGATGTGCTGGTTGGTACCTTGCATGGTTTCCGCTGCCATCGGTGTATGAATGTGTGTGTGAATGGGTGAATTGATGCACAATCTATGTAAAGCGCCTTGGATAAAGGCGCTATATAAATGCACCATTTACCATTTCAAGGAGGTGTACTTGAACCTCAAGCTGCCTCACGCTACCAAAACAGGAGGTAGGCTCCTAATCTATGAGCAGCATAGCCTGGGAGGCATATGCTACCATTTTGGTGTTTCTGATCCGGTCGGGAGTGGATGGTAACTTACGTCGTGTTGTAGTCACTGGTTTGTAGTCTTCGCGATCAAGGGCATCATAATTTTAGGGCCTACCCAATAAAAGTCTTGATGCGGCGTATGAAGTTTCTTCAATACTTCTTGGAATAGTTTGGTATATCCATCTTTTATTCGACTGGTGAGACTAAAAACAAACAAGGGGGACCAAAAAAAACCTGAACAATCTTACCGTACCGAATAAGATTTTGTATTATTTATCATCCGGTGTAGACCATGCCTACACAGGATCACATGGGCGATTTTGGAACACAGACCAGGATTTCCTCAAAGCTGGAAAGTCTGGTGTCGCAAGATTATGAGCTCTGGAACCGTTTGGTTCCCATTCCCAAGGCTTACTTACTGTAGTTTACATTATAATATGAACTTGTCTGTGGTGGGTTTCCTCAAATTGTGTAATTGTGTTTTAGTCTATTAAAGGGACGACGCTATAATAGGCCTAAGAGACCATGTCCTATTGAATAGGGCAAACCTGTTAGAAATAATAGCCATTGTACCTGTCAGCATGAAAACAATAGCCTATATAATGTTACTTAAACTCTACTTTATGCCAGTTGGCCATGGTTTATCTTGGCCCGTTGATGAGCCCACCGCGCCGTCTCTGGACCTCGTCCTACATGAGTGGATGAATCAAACACATTTTTTAACCACATGAACCCTAAGTTTCCCTATTCTGGGGGTGAATATGTGGCGAAAATAGCAGATCTGCAACCTTCAACGTGTTTGTTTTGCAAAGAGATTTTGTGTAGAGGGAAAAGGGCAGTGAAGTATATGCTAATATATATATTACGTAAGCCTGGCTCTGAGTCTAGACCATGCAGCGTAGAGCCCACCCAGTCTGCCTCAGTCTGATAATAAGGCTTGAAGTGGTTATAAGCACGAATGCCATGTAAACATCTGAAATAGTTGGTTATACTGCTACAGTGTGCCTATAACTGACTTGATTTTCATTTTTGAGTGTCATTTTGAGGTGCTATCCTCATTGTTTGTTGTGCAAAATAAACAAACTGCAAGGTGGATTTTAAAGAGGCGCTATACAACGTTATCAGTTACTGTGTTGTAACGCCACACACACCTCTCTAAGTGACCACAATCACACCAAGCCTTAAAGGCTGCACTGTGACTGAATAATATGGTTAATTGAACAATTACAGAGAGAGTTGTACAGGTGCTTAGGGAGATAGACTGCGAAGGATAGAGACAGACGGCAGGAGAAAAGTTTAGTATAGAACGACCGTGCTAGAGGAAGAGAAAATGGTAGCACTGGGACATGTTGCCAATTAGGTGAATGTCAGCCATGTGCACTTCCTCCGCTGCTTATTGTGGAAATGTCAGACAGTGATTTAGCCAGGGCTGAAAGTTTGAGTGGTGAGAGGTGGGAACTACCCCGCTGTCACTTTCTCTCTCTCTCTGTGTGTGTGTGTGCGTGTGCGTGTGCATGTGCGCGTGTGCGTGTGCGTGCGCGCTTTACATAGATGGTGCATTACATTCACACACACATTCATACACTGATGGCGGAGGAAAGCATGCAAGGCACCAACCTGCACATTGGGAGCAATTATGGGTCCAGAGTTTTGCTCAAGGACTCTTTGACACTAACTCTGGGGGAGCCTGGGATCGAACTGGGAACCTTGCGGTTCCACGCACGCACACACACGCGCGCGCGCATACGCACATGCACACACACACACACACACACACACACACACACACACACACACACACACACACACACACACACACACACACACACACACACACACACACACACACACACACGCAATCTCAGAGATTTATGGCCACATAGAAACAGTCTAGACGGTCATTATTAATTCCCAGATCTCACTACATAAGTGCGGCCACTATAATGGAATGAGTGTACGAGATTAAGCCCTTCATTGTAACAATGATCCTTAATGGATGTAATGGCTTGCTCTGTGTTCCCCAGAGCTTGGACTGTTTTCAGCAAATAAAGGGTTGTTGATTGTTGCAAAGATATTTGGTTTCCCATGGCGATTACTTCTACGGGAGACAATAAAGGGATACTGCGTGAGAGTGAATTGCTATGGTGACGCAGTCGTTTTAATTAGTCTTGCCGTTACAGAATATTAACTTTGTGTGTGTGTGTGTGTGTGTGCGCGCGTGCGCGTGCGTGTGCGTGTGCGTGTGTGTGTGTGTGTGTGTGTGTGTGTGTGTGTGTGTGTGTGTGTGTGCGCGTGCGCGTGCGTGTGTGTTTCAGCTGAACGTGATCTTCCTGGGTATTGCCCTTTATAAGATGTTCCATCACACGGCCATTCTAAAACCAGACTCTGGATGCTTGGATAACATCAAGTAAGTGCACAAGCATGTCTTTCTGCATTGCAGTATATGCCTGTTTTCAAGGCCTGTTTATGAGCGTACGTGCTAGTGTGAATGTACGCAAATGTCACGCAATGTTTGCCTTTGTTGGGGATTTTTTTCCTTTTGCACATTTGCATGCTGCATTACGTTTTTTATTATAATTTTTTCTTTTTTGCCCGACACTATTTGTTCAAGTCATTGATTCTAGATTCTTCCACATTGCTATGAGTCATAAGGATGCGTTGAGGATGTCACGTTTAAGTTCATGTGACTTTAGTTTATGATGTCTTTGGTGAACAGCATTGTGTCAGTGCCTCTGACTACTAAGCGAGCTAATCAGTATTGTATTTGTCCCCCACCACTGTAGCTCGGAGAAAAGGCTTAGCTTAATTCAAACAATATGGCTGTGGCTCGGAGCCACAGCCCAGGCCATGCAGAATTACTTAAATCATGCAACTATACTTACTCATTTGATTTATCATGTTAGTATATTACAGGCTATGTATCATCTATGACAGCAGCCTTAAGTCAGACTTCAATCTCAAAAGCATTCCAGAGATGTGGAGCAATAAAGTAGCAGTTCAGTACGGTTCAGACAAAAGCTATCAAGTACAAAAGCTTGATGAAGGAAAGGAGATTTGGAATTCAGGGATGCAGTGCTATCAGAGGAAATGCATTTTTTATTTCCCCTCGTTTCCCTTTCTCCTTCACATCAAACACGTTGGGAGTCTTTGTCTCTCTGCTAGCTTCTACTGCATTTTGCCTAGTCACTGACTCACTGGCGTCTTTATTCATTTTTAATTTATTCCTTCCACATTGTCATGCTATTTGTCTCATGATTATCTTGCTTGTCTTTTCTTTCCCTTGTACTTTGAAGCCGTCATACGTTGTCTTTGTTGTGGATGGGCTCTGGTAAGACCACTCCCCAGTCAGTCCCCAGTCAGGTTTTCTGTTTTTTTAGATTGGTCGTTTCGTTTTGTCATATCGTTTGTCTTGTAGAACCGACCCTATCCAGTTATGTTTACCCCTGAATGAACTTGTCCAGAGCCGACTACCCTCTCTCTTCCCATACTGTATAAAAATTGATTCCTCAATTCATTCATAAGTGGCTTTGCGAGTTCTTGTGACCTATCGCTATAGGACTAATGTGCTATTGAAATATTATAACATTGGGATGTGAATGAGGGTGAAATAGAGCCGTAGGGGGAAAGAGTACGCCTCTGCAAAGTAATGGAGGGAGAGGTGGATGGAGGGATGGAGAGGAGAGGGATGAGTGTACCCTTTATTGAAGAGGGTCGTCAGACAGGCTTTATAGGAGGTTCTGTCTCGCCTGAACGGTGCCACAGAGTGCAACATCGAATCAATCACCTCCGTATACCCCTCTCAACTCTGTGCTCCTCTTTCCTCCTTCCCCCCTCCCCTCTCTCTCTCTCCACTCATTTACTCACTGCTTACCCCCTCTCTCTCTCTCTCTCTCTCTCTCTCTCTCTCTCTTTCTCTCTCTCTCTCTCTCTCTCTCTCTCTCTCTCTCTGTCCTAGTAAAGCTGATTACTGCCCAGTCAGCCAATCAAATTAATAGCCATCAAGATTGCGATTGCGACAAGAAACTGTGACCTTTCGCATTGAAATGTCACTTATAATGGCTCTAGTGCCCCTGTACTTACTTCCCAGCGGGGTCACAGTGTGCGCGCGCGCACGTGCAATTCATGCACCACGCGGCGCGTACAAAAAGGAAACCTCGGACATAGCTGTATTATGGCTGTCATAAGTCACTTCTGACAGGGCGCTATTTGAACTATTGAAGAGGGTTAGATCTTTGAAACATTTCACCACTCTGGTTTGATTTAATTCAATTACATTGGAACAATTATGTTAAGAGACTGTCTTAATGGTAGATCACCACTCCCTGTAAATACATTCTCACCCTCGGCGATGCTTAGTTACAACTAATGAAAGTCAGAGAGCTAAAAGTTTCTTGATCATGACAAAGTGGCCTACTCACAACTCGCCTTCTGTGAAAAGCATTCTTAATGAGTAAAATCTGCTCGCCTAGGATAATGAGCATGCTTGGACTAACCTCCCACTATATTCTCTCCATCTCCCTGGCTCACACAGTTTGAGGCCATCCTGGTCCCATGTTCATCAAACGTCTAAGAATAGGTTTATTGAACAAGGGTTATACTCACCAGGTCTCAAGATGAAATACATTTCTCTGTAGTTCAGGGGCCTTCATTACCAGCTTGTGAAAGCAAGCTGGTCTATATTCTATATTCACTGAGTGAATCAGCCAGCGCAACACGTTCCCCCGAATGCAGTGATGTCAATAATGACAGTGGCATGTCATTATTGACAAATAACGACGACGTGTTGCAGATTTGCAATACAGTAGTTGGTAGATCAGCTATTTTCACAGACGGGGCAGTTTTGCTTTCGTCACTGTCGTGCATTTAGTCACATTGGATGCCTTGGACGTCCACAGACGTCATCAAATTAAACCGTGGGGTGCCTAGGACGTCCACAGACGTCATCAAATTACACCGTGGGGTGCCTAGGACGTCCAGGGATAAAGATAGCTATCGTGAGCTAACGCTATCGTTAGCGATTTTGCTGCCTGCTTTTTAGCTAACGAAAACAATACGGAAGTGCTTCAGAGTAAAAGCTCCCTCCCCTGGCTGTCACTTTAGCCCAGAGGTTCTCACCATGGGGGTCACGAGGGGGGGGGGTCCCCAGACAAAAACGTTGAGAACCCCTGCTCTAACCAACGCCATTATTCGGAAAGATTCAGTGGCACCAGAAGTGTAAAAAATAATACATCCTGGGTTAAGATCCTCAGTATTTACTGTACATTTGCACTCTCTAAAATCATCGAGTGCAAACTGCCCACTCTGAAGGAGCGTTGCTGTGTACCTTGCGTGTGTACTCCAGGTCTTGGGTGATCGGAGCCATCGCCCTGCTGTGTCTGCTGGGCCTCACCTGGGCCTTTGGCCTGATGTACATCAACGAGAGCACCGTCATCATGGCCTACCTCTTCACCATCTTCAACTCCCTGCAGGGCATGTTCATCTTCATCTTCCACTGCATACTCCAGAAGAAGGTGCAGTAAACCCACCTACACGCGCGCTTATATCGGTAAACAGAGGAGTTAGAACTATTGGCAGACGAGCACCGTAGGTAGCTATTACACCTCGGGGTTTGATCGCGGATGGATTTGGCGCTCCACACACCCGCTGCTCGCTTCACCCTCTCTCGCTCTTCCATCTCTTACACACACACATAAGCACGCGCGTGCGCACACACACACACACACACACACACACACACACACACACACACACACACACACACACACACACACACACACACACACACACACACTCATACATGTACACATATCTGCCTTTCAATACACACAATGTTCTCTCCTTTATTCCACCCGAAGACATCTTCCTTTATCTGTTTTATGATGTTGGCCGGTGTGGAGAGGATTAGGGATATTTGCTGAGTGCATATGGCCTGTGGTATCTCGCGGCAGAGTTATATGTTGTTTCCAGGAAGGGCCTATACACATCCTGCGATAATTCATATTTTTTCCTCTGTAGAATCTCCCACACAACGACAGCGCCCGGGAGTAGAGCGAGTGGAGAAGTGAGAAAGATTATGGGGAGAAAATTAATCACATGCTTAATGCTCTGTCCTGGCTGTAGTCCCACGGAAAAGCCTTTATTTCTAGGTCTAGAGTGGTCTCTGCGGATGTACAGTGTATAGGCGTGGGCATGCACACACACACGCGCGCGCACACACATGCACGCACGCATACGCACACGCACACACACACAGTTTGGAAGTGTGTGTGTAGGCTATACGCGTGTTCTGTACGCGTGAGCATGTACTGTGCATGTGTGTGCTGCTGCAGCAGGTCATGGGATCAGGTGTCCGGAGAGACATCTGTAGAACAAGCGCTGAGGTTTTCTTTGGCTGCGGCTCTGCGTCGTTTCTCCCAAGATGCATGGAGCAACTATCCCTACAGCTGTTCAAACAGACCGCGTACTGTAGCAACACATGTCTGGCATTCCAACAAGCTTGTTAAAAGACAATTATGACCCTATTTGTTCTAACTTGATTGGGATCAGAATGCAGATGTTGTGTGCGCATTCAATTGCATTCAATGTTTCCCAGTGGAGCGTGTCCACTTTAAGATGGACACGTATAGAAGATGAATGATGTCGGGGGCGGGAAGGTAATGGGGAAAGTACGAGTTGATCCTTTTAATGCCAAGCGATTGTGTGTAGTTACGGTATGTAAAAGAATGATGCTCAGCCAAGTTAATAGTTGCACTACATCAACTTAATCAACTCCCGTCAAGGATTAGTTTTTGTTTTGTTTTGTGCAAAAATGAGGATTCTAATCAATAGAATATTTGTTAACGCCAGAATTATGTGACAGTACTTTGTATCATGTAGGCTACAGTACTATGTACACACATGACATATCAGTCAACTCATTTTGTATTTGTGTTATACTGTTTGTACATGCCGGCGTGAGTGTGTGCATATGTAAGACTGTAAAACTATGTGCCGTTACACATACTGAATACTCACATAATATCTGGTCGTCAATCGACAATCTTTCCGCTCTTAACGTTCAGGTGCGTAAGGAATATGGCAAATGTCTGCGTACCCACTGCTGCAGTGGTAAGAGTGTGGAGACCTCCATCTCGTCCTCCAGTAAGACCACCACCTCGCGGACCCCCGGACGCTACTCCACGGGCTCACAGGTGAGCTTACCTGCCTGCACACCCGGACGCTACTGCACAGCAGACTCTCAGGTGAGACTAGAGCACACCCACCAGCCAGGGTTGAGGCCTCAGGTTAAATGGGCTATATGAACACACGCCATCTTGGAAAGAACTTGTCCCTTCCCTACTTCCTTCACAGGTGTTACCGATGATACTAATGAAGGCTGTTCCATTCTGGTCAAACGGAGTCAGGGTGCTGCTATTGTGCATGTTGGCTCACTGGAAACACTCTGCTACACCAGTGGGTCTCAAAGTGTCCTTGAGTGGGTTCCAAATGGCCCCGTACGAGTGTGTAACTCTGAGAGTGTACAAATGGAACCAAATGGACAATTGTACACTCTCAGTGTTATGGGGTCCTTGAAATTAAATAGTTTGAGAACCACTGCACTAAATGGAACAGAGCCTTAATTAGTATCATTGGCAACATCTGTGAAGGAAGTATAGGGAAGCGGCCTGGAAGTAGGAAGAGTTACTCTGTGTGCATAGAGCCCATTTGGCTTTCAAGCAGCTCAGTTCAGACTCCTTTTGTCTTTGTCGAAACGAAAGAAAAGCCACGAGGGCACGGGTTGTCTGGTCTAGTGGTTTCCAAACAGTGTACCGAACTCATGTCATAAATCCAGGTGTGCATTGGGACTTTGTGACAAGCGCACATTATTATGGCAATATGTAACTATACAAGGAGGTATGGATTAAGTTTTTGTAGAAGCTTGTAGATTGGCTATTTTTGGGTCTATTATTGAAAATAGCCAAAGATGAGTATGAAATAGGGTGTAAACGTTTTATTTGAAAAGAGTGATAACATGTTATAGAGCCTATTTTGCACAGATATGAATACAGGTGTTCCTTGAGATTTTGACTTGCCCTTTGGTGTGCCTCGGGCACAAAAGGTTTGAAAACCACTGGTCTTATCCAACCTGGCGAACAAAAGGATTTATATTCACAAATATATACGACAGTGGTGTAGTGGTGTTTGTGCAGGTACTGCACGTAGGAATAGTCATTTGCCCATGCCATTGATTTGTTAGTTTTGGCTGATATGCCTACCCACTGTATGCTGTTCACTCAGGCAACAACAAATGACAGATCATTTGAATAATTGATGAATAATAAATTATTTTGCTGAAGTACAGCACATCTCACATACAAATGCACACACGCAGACACTCGCTTCACACCTCGCGGAGACGCCTGAGGTTAGATGCAAGGGCAAAGACAAATAACAGGTGTTAATTTGTTTATCACATACCCATAGCCTTATTTATTCACAAAGACAGTGATGAAATAGCATTTGAGCAGTGCTTATTGCTTAAATAAATCAGCCATTAATGCAACCCTGAGTTTCTTTTCTAACTGAACCATATAATTAGAATGTTAATCAGTGTAGTTTAATGTTAGGCCTCGTTAATAAAATAAAATACTGTCACACTCCTGTACTTCTGATTTTCGATTATAATTCACAGTTACAATTTAGGCATTTAGTAGACCCTCCTATCAAGAGACTTAACAGGCTGAACCCTAGTCAACAAACCACAGGGTAAATAGTCATAAGTATTGTGCAAAGATAACAACGTAATGCTTCAAATAAACTAGGATACCAAATAAACATTATACCTAATATATAATATTATATCTAATCCCAAATAGAAATGCTAACACGTGCAACGTCGTGCATGGTCACATTTTCGCTGCTGTCTCATTGCGAGACCCCGGTTCTGTAAAAATAGCATTGACGTTCTATCAAAATCTTCTGCGATGAAGAACTTCAACAGCATCCATAAGATTTCACGTACCACTGCCCCGGAGAACGAAAATGTAGCCTATACTACCGCTGAGGTTTCCTGACAATATTATTAGGGAGGGGGTTGTTTGAAAACACAGCATGCGCCGCTGGTTGCCTGCCCCACCGTTACGCAGCCATTCTGTGAACCGTCCAAGATTTAGTATTTTGTTTCCTTGGTGTCCGGATGAACTCCAGCGTATCCTCCTCCCAGAATTCAGCCACACAATCTAAAGCAGCCTTTTTTTGGCGGCAGGTTTATCCATGTTTCACATTTGAAGCTATTGCAGACATGTTTTCTCTATTGATAAAGTATCAAATAGAGCTCAAGTGGCTAAGCAGAGAACTAGACGCCAGTTCAGGCGGCCTTTCCACTGTCTCTGTGCTGATTGGGAAGATTTGGCTTTAGCTTGCATTGATTGGTCATTTGCCATATGATATCAGCCCAAAGGTTATCAGCTGACCATTCAGCACAGGCGTATCAGTTATCACCCTCTCTGTAGCCTGGGCAGCATTCCATTTCGGGTTTATGATCCGGTCGGGAGCGGATGGTAACTTTCGTCATGTTGTAGTCAATGATTTGTAGTCATCTGGCAGGAAGGCAGAATCAGTACTATTTATTCCGCCTTGTGGTTTCCTGCCTGATGACTACAAATCAGTGACTACGACATGATGTAAATTACCATCCACTCCAGACCGGTTCACACAGCGATTTTGGAACACAGACCAGGCTTTCCTCCGAGTTGGAAAGCCTGACGAGGTTACCCTCTCTCTAACCTTTTATCACTTTGTTCTCTTACCTATAGGGCAAATAAAATAAAGTCTTGATGTGCATGTGCGCACGCACGCACGCCATGCACACTACTAGCCAAAGGCATAGGCAAAAGATTACGTAAGCCATGTCTGATTTCAAATTAACTGATAAATTATCATGATTTAAGCTAAATAAAACATATCCCTAAAATAGCACAACTACTTGTAATACAATGACAGTCTAGATTAAAATGCAATTGCTGCCTCAGGAATGATACACGTGTGTGTTGATTGCAGCCATTCATACATGCAAAGAATTAATTAACATATGCCTGTGTGCTATGTTGCGTTGTGTGTTATGTTGCGTAGTATTAAAGTCCACGTCAATTCCATCTTCCTGCTTCACTGATGATGGCGCCGGTTATGTTCTCCGCCGAGTGGCTCTCCACTTGACTCCCCACCTAGGCAGTTCTAGCTTGTAGCATATTTAAAAAAAATCCTGGTCTCTAAACTACCTCCCCCTGGCCAGCCAGGGCGCCTGGTGGAGGGGAAAGGAACTGGTTGGAATAACGTGTTCCTTCCACGCGGGGGAATTAACTCCCCCCTGTAAGGTGAAAAGAAGCAGCTTGGACTCCTCATGCATAGAAGGAAGCATGAGGTCAGTCCACTGCCCCCCCCAGGTTGGCAGAGGAAGTGTAGCGCCCAGGATTACATTATATAATTGACACTGGGTGGAAAAAAATGGGTTGCAAAATCGTGGGATAAAAATTATAGAAAAAAAATAATAAATAAATAAGAATCTAATAATGTGCTTTGATATCTGGAATGCTATACAAGTAATACTGCAGACAGCTACAGAATAAATATAATAATAATTTTACATTCCAGAGTATTGATAGCAAGGTGTTTTGTTGACCTTGTGCACCAGTAACACATATTAAAAGCCGAATTCATATCACTGCCAAATTATAACAGATGAGCAGTCGCATTAAATACAACTCGTGGTTTTAAGTCAGCACTCTTCGGATCAAAGGCTAGTTCAATCGAAGACACAATAAAGTGCTGGGAAAATAACACGCTAGAGCACTTTGATAAGCTGCCATTTACCTGCCGGCAGATCCAGGCAACACTACTGTTATTTGTAGGTGATTATACAGAGTGTCCCTCCCCATAGAACGCTGTATACCTGCGTATATGCACCACTACACCAGTGTACAGAGTGTCCCTCCCCTTAGAACGCTGTATACCTGCGTATATGCACCACTACACCAGTGTACTGTATACGGGACGTTGAATTGACTGAATTGAAAGTGAAACGGCCTCAACCCTGATCCTCGTCACCTCACATTGATTGTGATAGACTGATAGACACACATGATTGACAGGTGACCTCCCTCCACTCCTCCTCCTCCTCCTCCTCCTTTTCTCCACTGCTTTACCTGCACTGGTTTGCTTTCTTTTGTATGACCCATCTTCTGCCCTTTTATATTTGCTTACCATATGTCCTTCCCTCCTTTGTCACTGACTGCACCCCTTTTTCCTCGATTCCTTCCCTGACTCTCTCTCCCTTCCTTCCTTCCTTCCTTTCCTCATCCCTTTTCATCCCTACCTTTCTGTCAACCTCCCCCCCTCCCCCTCCCTCTCCGCTGCCACCTGGCTCTCCTCCATGCGTGCACAGAGTCGTATCAGGCGGATGTGGAACGACACGGTGAGGAAGCAGGAGTCCTCCTTCATCACGGGAGACATCAATAGCTCCGCCACGCTCAACAGAGGTAACCACAGGATGCCTACCTGCCTACCACCACTCACGTTCCCCGTCACTTGTCACCCACGTCCACTTTTATGGAGAGGCGCGGGCAGCTCAAGCGGCACGCCGCAGCTTAGCACGTCGCGTCACGTCGCTTGTCACCGAGTGAAGTTGCAGTTGGCCAAGCTGAAGCTATCCCCCCAGGAGTATACGACGGGGGAATTGGAATATATACCGAATAAAAATTCTCACACTTATATCTATAGCGGTGGGAAAAAGTAGCGATAAGAGCACTCTGAGGCTCAAACCTCCGCCTGTTTGTTAATTAAAACCCAGGTGCAGAGACTACAACATATGCCTATATCCTCCTACCCTCCTATATGGAGCTCATATTATGCTGTCATCATTTGATGTAGCCCGGGTGAAGAATCCTTTAAGTCTAGGAAGTTGAGTGCATATGGTTACTTTACATTAAGCTGGATTCTTAAAAGACAGACGCTAGACTCATACTCGACGCTTATAGGTGAGCGTTAGATTGCCTGCCTTTAAGTGAAGCTGTAGCAGTACTTTGAGCCCGTGCCATTGCACTGCAATACTGGAAATGATGAGGCAGAGTATAAGGATGATTAAACATCGCATAACTTCTCTCAGATTCCGCAGAGCAAAAGAAATCATCTTACGGGTCCTTTTTTTAATTGACAACTTTCGCAGCAGGTTAAATTAACACTGGCCTTTACTGTGCGCACATACTGATTAAACACGTCGCGTAAAGTAACCAAAGCAGTCCCAGCTAATTGCTTATACAAGGGCCTCGCGACCACAAATATAGCTTCTCCGACAGTATACAGTATGGACTACTGCAGCAGTCAAGCTATTAGCATTAAATATGTATTAGGGTTTGTCCACTGTATTGTTGACAGTTTATTTAGAGCAGCTTCCAGTGCAATGCCAGAGTCAGGAACGGTACTGTGGGAAGGAATCCGTGGGGCTGGCTGTCTGGAGGCTAGGATAATGAGGACATAGACTCTTAAATGGTGAAAGCCACCTTGACACACGCACACACATGCAGACACACACATGCAGACACACGCGCGCGCACCCTCACACACAGAACGAGAGTCATCCCTCAGTCTCTAAATCGAGGTGTGGCCCTCGATTCCTTCAGGCCACTAATAAGCTGTTAGCATGACAGATTGATGTTAAAGCAGACACGGTGTGTGTCAGCTCCTGAATTATCACACACTTAGTGAGGCAGGCTCAAGCCACCACCCCTCTGTCTCTCTCTCTCTCTCTTATTCTGTCTCTCATTCTCTCTCTCTCTCTCTCTCTCTCTCTCTCTTTCTCTCTTATTCTGTCTCTCTCTCTCTCTCTCTTATTCTGTCTCTCATTCTCTCTCTCTTCTCTCTCTCTCTCTCTCTCTCTCTCTCTCTCTCTGACACGTTCATTCCTGTACAGGACCACAGGACCACTTAGCTAGTAGATTTCAAACAAAATGTAGCTTAATGAATAATAAAGGATAGAATGGAATAAATTGGATTATCTGGTAAGAGATTTACTTGCTGACGTGAGCGAGAGAGAGAGAGAGAGAGAGGGAGGCAAATTCGGAGATGACTATGATAGTCACGTTACACAATATGGCATACTGTGTTCTGCATGTTGCCCAATTTGTGTACTGTAGGCGGAAAATATTATTTTCTAAATCAGAGAAATTAATGAATTATACAACATTTGGGACAGTAATTTGTGGATAGAATAGGCTATTTCTTATATATCTTAGTATGTAACTTTTACTAATTAGTGCATTCAGTCCAGAACTACAGATGTACTCATTAAATAAATAAATAAATAGGCCTAAATAAATAAATAAATAGGCCTAAATAAACAAACATCCATGATAGTAGCCTCTTCCATATATGTACTTTGGTGTGAAATCTCAGTTGAAGGTAATGCCACTTTCTTGATTCTGGCAGAGACAGCGTTATTTCAAAGCTGAGATTCTGAGGAGTTTCCCCTCTAGCAGTCTTACACGCAGACCATCTCTACTATGCTACCGTTAAGAAATGGAGCAGCGCCACAAATAGACAGGACAGTCCCAGTGATTTGCGTGCACAGACTACAGTACTTTACGGCGTAACCCATTGCCATCGCTGTGTGAAAGTAGAGCAGATGCATGCGTGACCGATGCGAAGGCACATTCAGCACAGTTCCGGAACAAAACCAAGGAATAAGGACAGATGGCCCTGGGTTTTATGGCATACACCTGGTCATGATGACATAAGTCGAAATATCGTCAATCGTTTGAGTTTTTTGACGACACTGTTATCTCCAGTTATGCGGCCCATGTGTTTGCTGCACAGAGTGGACCAAGTACCGAGCCGACTAAATATATTCGTCTAGAGCATCTAAAGTCGTTAACCTTCCCCAAATTACGTACCAGGGCTTGTTTTGTTAAAGGACCACTTCACCACTTTTCAACATCTCTTCATATAATTGGTCCTCACTAATGTTCATGATAAAACACCACCATTTTTCCTACTCAGTCTGTGTCTCATAGGAGGGCTTTGGGCAGTTCGGACACCCGTCCACCAGTGACATCATCATTAGGCAGATTTTTTTTTAAACAAGATTTGTTTTAAAATATATTTAGATTTTTATTATAGTGAGAACGATGGCTTCAACTTTTGCATTGCAACTTTTCAGGAAAAGAAAGCCTGCCGTTTCTATTAGCTTGGATTCACCATCGATGATGTCACTGGTGGACGGGTTTCTGAACTGCCCACAGCCTTCCTATGAGACACAGACTGAGTAGGAAAAAATGGTGGTATTTTATCATGAACATTAGTTGGGACCAATTATAGGAAGAGAAGTTGAAAAGTGGTGAAGTGGTCCTTTAACACATTGTCAGAATCTCCTTTGTTTGCATTTGTTTATGTGCCAAGTTCTGTTTGGCCATGCATGCATTGAGAGTGAATGGAGTCACTCCATCTGCTTTCTCCATCACAGAGCACAGAAGCAACAGATAAAGACGATTGACAATATTCAGACTGCTGGGATTGTTCTCCACAACGTTGTAATGCTGTTATGCTCCGTCCTGTGACGGTGACGTGTGCCAACAATAGCACATCAACAGGCTTACTGTACTTACTGTACATCAGGTAGCTACAGTATGAGCCAGGGTTATAACCCAGCTAGGTTCTACCAGATCACTTCAAATGCTCAGCAGCTGTCACGACCACTCACCTGTTTTGTTGGTCGTAATGACCTACTGCCTATAGGAAATTAAAGTTTATTAGAGCAAGTCTTGTCTGTAGCCTACACTGTACTCTCTCTCTCTCTCTCTCTCTCTCTCTCTCGCTCTCTCTCTCTCTCTCTCTCTCTCTCTGTCTCTGCTTGTATGCTGTGGCTGCCAGAACAACTGTCAAGCCTTCCCTTGGCTCTCATCTCAAACTATGTTGGATTGTCTGATTTACATGTCTTCTTCTCGCTTCCTTCCACTCACTTTCCCCCTCTCACTCTGTCTCTCTCTCTCTCTCTCTCTCTCTCTCTCTCTCTCTCTCTCTCTCTCTCTCTCTCTCTCTCTCTCTCACACCGTTCACCACCTCTCGCTCCCTTGACCTCTGCCTTCACTCTGCTCTCTTTTTCTGTCTCACATCTGTTTCTCTCCCTCGGTGTCTCTCCTCCTCCTCCTCCTCCTCCTCCTCCTATTTCTATATCTGCCTGCACCAGGAGCCATGGCTAATCATCTTATAACTAATGCTCTTCTTCGTCCCCATGGTACTAACAATCCTTATAACACTCTCCTGGGGGACCACGCAGTGTATAACAACCCGGCTGTCGGCATGTACAACACTCAAGGTGTGCTTGATGTTCCTACCAGGTTTTACTGTAAGCTTTTGGTTTCTTGGAAATAGAAGGTTTATAAGAATCTGTTTTTTTGCATGATGATTTTTTTGCTGCTATACACTGATACGTTGGGTGGAAACATTGTATGTCCAAAAACGTTACTTTTCAGGAAATGGAAAATAAGAACCTGTGTTCCAAATGATCCAATGTAGTAGTTACAAGTCTCTTGTTAATCACTTTCATTGGTTAAATATTTATAAACCCCACAGACACACTTAAGCACTTTCACTTTATCTTTCTCCACTTCTTAGAAATAGCTACAATCTGGTTGTGAGCTTGCACTGTAGAACGAAGCAGGTCATTAATTTGGAGGACAAAAAGAAGAAAAAAAACATCAATATTTGAAATGTGGAGATACAAGGTTTCTGCCCGACAGCATGCTTCTTGGCTTTTCACGGCATGTTCTGACGTAGATGTTCTAATGGCTCCCAGGTGAGGTGATTCATCACATATAGCGGTAATCGCTCAGACACGTTTACCCACTGGGCAGTTCTCACAGCGCATAAATGTTTAGACGGAGTTGCGCCGATGATATATCAAACCGCTGGAACGGGTTCCCATGCAGATTTATGATATACAGTAGATGTATATATTATCGGTTGCACATTCAAGATATCTGTTATGAGCCCCCCGGGAGCCATGGAATGTTTTGCACTGTTTTCGGCGAACGTGTCTGTTCCGTTTAATGTGCCGTGGTATATATGGGGTGTTATTCTGTTGGTACTGGGGTTTTAGTGCATTAGACCGTGTTGAGTCGAGTATCTCTCTGCCATATGTTTGCTGTGATTCATAAGATATATGGTGTGCCGTGTTTATTTTTATGTGCTTGGCATAAACCACATTCAACCTGCCATCCCTATTTTGGGGCATGTCATTCTATAAGCATTTTCCTAACATTTAATATTTTCTGAATTTTTCAAAAATCCTTTTATTTCCGCTATTTGTCCTAGAATGAAGTATTTAGGCATAAGTGGTTAAACAAGCGATTGTCAGTTTAAGAGAGACCGTGCTGGATGTCGAAACATATACTTTGATCTCGAGAAGGAGAAAACGTTCTTATGTTGAATTGTTTTTCGGTATGTCCACAATGAAGTGTTGTTTCTTGTATTGTGTTAAAGCTGTTCCTCTTGACATCTGAACTCACGTATGTGTATCTTCTCTTCTTCCTCATGCTGACACACAGCACCGTATCGAGACACAAGTACGGGTTAAACTTAATTCTACTTTACCTATGTTTTTATTTGCACACACAAGGTATTGGAAATGTGCAGGAGAAGTACTGTATGAATTGAAACCCTATTGGGCTTATAGAAGACCTCCCCTGGAAAACGAGAAACAAACCGTAATACTGTACAGTACAGTACAGTTTCCTTTGTTTGGAGCTACTGTATCGTCATTGTGTTACATTGCATTAAAATAATTTAACATATTGATGCCAGAAGAAGTTACCTATAGGTCTAAGACCGAAAGCTTGCTATATCATAGTACGCTATAAAAAAAGATTAATCCGTTTTGAGAGTGCGGAGGCTTCCTATAATTGTTCAAAAACATAGCACCTCAAATTAAGCTTTAAGTCTGTGGTGTTTTTACTTTGCTTTAAATGTATGCTGTCAATAATCTTGTCACATAAGTGCAGCTTCTTAACCATTAATCTAGAACCCTACACTATTCTGGGAATGTGATAATAGGCAAAACTAGGCGGAACATTCGGCATAAATAGCATATCTACAAGCTCACAACGTGTTGCAAAATAGAAATGCATCACGTTGTGAGCTTGTAGAACTGCTATTTCTGGGCAGAGAGATTCAGTGTAAAGGGGAAAAGGATAGATGCTGGGGGATGTAAGTGGTTATTAATTACAAAGCCTCTAATTAATTAGAATATTTTTTTGTAATCGAGTCCCAGCCCTACTGCTTTTTAATAATTGCTTTACAGAACTCTTTTTAACATGAATCTTGAATTTACAGCTTTTAATACTGTGCATGGCTGTGTTGAATGCCAGATTCTGACTGGTCGCCCAACAAATTCTGTGGTCCAGTATTTCTGAATCTGCCTTTATCGATAACAGCTGCACAGCGCTGCCTCTGTTTACACGCGGAGGCTTGTACCATAACAAAATCATGTTTAAATCAATAGTTTGTGTCAAATGATGGATTCCGTTCATAAGCAGCTGTGTCATAATGTGGGATGATGTGCTGTGAGTGTGAGGTGGTCATTATTGGTAAATAAACCTCTTGAGAGGCTCACGCAGGTCTTCCGCTTCGCTCTGTTCCAGTGGTGGACAAAGTACTCAACTCCAGTACTTGAGTCAAAGTATAGATACTCTTATGGTCTAATATTACTCCACTACGAGTGAAAGTTACTCTGTCAAATTTGTACTTGATACTGGAGGACTTGCTTTTAAAAAAAATACTTAAGTACATGCTTTAAAAAATGCTTAGGTTTTCAACAAATTACAAAGTGCCAAAGATATCAATAATCGAATACTGAAAATCTACAAGCTCACGACGTGTCGCATCGTGATGCACTGTGAGCTTGTACATGCTTGTAGATCTGCTATTTTTCACTATCGTGGTGAATTCAAAATGTACTTTTTCCCTTGCTAGAAATGTATTTTCTCTTTCAAATGTAGTGGGAGGAAAGTCTCCAACAATACAAATACTCAGGTCCTTAAAGGACCACTTCACCACTTTTCAACATCTCTTCATATAATTGGTCCTCACTAATGTTCATGATAAAACACCACCATGTTTTCCTACTCAGTCTGTGTCTCATAGGAAGGCTGTGGGCAGTTCGGACACCCGTCCACCAGTGACATCATCATTAGGCAGATTTTTTTTTAAACAAGATTTGTTTTAAAATATATTTCTTTTTTTATTATCATGCAACTAAACTTCAGGAAAAGAAAGCCTGCCGTTTCTATTAGCTTGGATTCACCATCGATGATGTCACTGGTGGACGGGTTTCTGAACTGCCCAAAGCCTTCCTATGAGACACAGACTGAATAGGAAAAAATGGTGGTATTTTATCATGAACATTAGTGAGGACCAATTATAGGAAGAGGAGTTGAAAAGTGGTGAAGTGGTCCTTTAACCCAAAGTTTTCTGAGAAACTTCAAATATTTATTCAAAATTTACAAAACAGTTATGGTGCTATACACTGTACATCGCAACAAACAACAACTCAAAATGGGTTCCCGTCTTGAAAGGTAAATATGAAAAACAGATTACAGTACTCAAGTAAATACTTTGTTACAGGCCACCACTTCACTGTTAGGATTTATTTTCTGCTTCACACACACACACGGCACATTATCCCTCTCTCTCCCAGACTATTAACCGCGTTGATGAGAAACCTTCAGCGCATTATTTAAGCTTATTGATCAGCGCTCCTTTCTTCCTTCCAGAGTGCATGCTGAACAACGCGCGGGACTCCAGTGTCATGGACACGCTTCCCCTCAACGGTAACCACGGCAACAACTACAGCATGGCCAGCAGCGAGTACCTGAGCGACTGCGTGCAGATCCTGGACCGCAGCGGGGGCTACGGCACCAGGTAGTTATTATAGTTCATGTCAAACTATATGATGAGATAATTGCGACCATAGCCTATGGTCTAACTGACGGACAGGAGATGCAGGTTTTCATCGTAAATGCCACCTATGGTCCATAGGTCACCCGGATGCCTCCGTTTTATATGGTCACGGCTCGTGACATCACGCCTCGCGACACTCAAATCTAAACTAAAACTAGCGTTGTCACAAAAATAAAAAACGTATAAAAACTATGAGGCACGGTCTAAAAACGAATTAAAACTAACTGAATTAGGAGAGAAAAAAATAAGTCAAAACTAACTAAAACTATTATCCCTCTGTTTCTCCACTATGCTCAAAATGTCGACAGACAGCTCTCTAGGACATCTTTTTTGGTCGTGCCCCAAACTAACAACATTTTGGAGTGACATCAGTTTTTCTCAGACGTGTTTGACTGTGTTATCACCCCAGACCCCTACTGTGCTATTCTGGGTGGATTTCAAGACCTGTCATTTCCAACTCATTACCAACATAAAGCCATACAATATGGCATGGTTATCGCAAAAAGAATATTCTGACCCATTGGAAAGGAGTGGAAGTACCCTCTTTTAATGTATGGCTAGCAGAATTGACCAACCTGCTGCAAATGGATATGACGTTTCTCTTAAAACGAAAGTATTCGACAGAATGTGGCAACCGTTTTTTATCATTAACAGACTGAATTATATTTTATTTTATTTTTTATTTTATAAAACTCTTAACTGTGATCTATTGTATTATTTTCATACGTACGTACGTTTTGTTTTTGTTTCTGTGTGTATTATTCTTTTTAATTTTTTAATTTTTCTTTCCTTTGAATGGGGGGGTGGGAAGGGTGTGTGTGTATGTGATGTGAATGTTTGTAAAGTATGTCTTGTCTTTAAACCTGAAAATGTATAAATAAAATTGTAAAAAAAAACAACTAAACTAAAACTAAACTATAATGAAAAATCCCAAACTATTGTAACCTCGCTACGGCATGTATGTACCCACAGCAACCACAAGGAGACCACGCTGGAGAAGAAGATCCTGAAGGAGCTGACGTCCAACTACATCCCGTCCTACCTCAACAACCACGACAGAGCCACCACCGAGCGCAACCACAACCTGATGAACAAGCTGGTGAACAGCAGCATGGCCAACGGAGGTATACCGCCACACACCCCATTATTCGTTGCTTCTTACTGGGGCGGTCGGTTGTTTTGTGCGTTCATTGAAATACATTTTTTTTTTTTTTTTTTTCCAAATCACATATGGGTCAATAAACCCATAATGTGTTCTCGCTCCAAAAGAGCCACAACCCTGGTATTTTAAAAAAAGAAAGAAAGAAAGAAAACAGTACATAAGACACATTAACATTGAAGGATACTGTAAAAACGAAGAAGTTAAGTGGACTGCAACTATCCATTATTTTCCCAGCGATTATTCTATACATTTTTCGATTAATCAAATACTATTTATTTTTAATTTTGGGATTATCAACAAACTAGCCTGGCCCAGCCTGTATGATTTCTGGTCTAGAGGGGCAGGCGGTGGATCCTATTGGTTCACCGATTTGAGCACCCGCCCCCCTCCTCCCCTCTCCCCTCCCCGGTAGTAAACAGCGGAGAACACTGACCTCACCAAATTTGGAACGATGCGCCTCTGCACGGTTATTGGTTTACGAAATACACGGAAGTGGGCTTTCCTATGCCAGATTTTCCAATGCGTTTCCCCAGGCTTTCATTTTTTTTGCCAAATGTGAACGAAAATAAAAGCCTGGGTACAGAGGCTATC
This sequence comes from Electrona antarctica, assembly GCF_951216825.1. Taxonomy (NCBI): domain Eukaryota; kingdom Metazoa; phylum Chordata; class Actinopteri; order Myctophiformes; family Myctophidae; genus Electrona; species Electrona antarctica. The sequence continues at coordinate 44,426,349 of NC_136809.1, forward strand.
AACAAATCAATTCATAATGTTACACTGCTGTGTCGTTCAACAGATCTACAAGCTCAATATATCGCACTCTGTGATGCATTGTGAGCTTATACGGTAGATTGAATTTTTTCCCCAAAAAAGTTTGTCTTGAAGGTTTTCACCAATATGCCAAAAATAGGGATCGATTACCAGTTACCTATTTGTTCAATTAACAGTTGCACCCCTGAAATCCTCCTATAATCTGTTCCGCATTTCCGAAATACTACCGCATACTTACGAAATAATACGACTTCTGTGTATAACCCAAAAGTCTTGGGTGCGCACATCCCCGGGTTATGGACTAGTAATGATGTAAAATTATCAAATAAATGGCATGTAGCCTGTCCTCATCGGCACACGTGTCCTTGCAGGCGGCATGGTGAGCGGCAGCAGCAGCAGCAGCGGCAGCAGCGGTAGCATCGGCGTGGGCCTCGGGAACATGGGAACGTGCAAGGACGACGGCGGCTCCATGGTCCTGGACAACCCCGCCGCCTTCCCCCACGAGGAGACCCTGGGCCTGGAGATCATCCGCGAGGAGTCCAATGCCCCCCTGCTGCCGCCCCGGCCCCCTCCCCCCGACAGCCACCCGCCGCCTCCCCCTCCGCCCCACAGCTTCTCGCGGCCGCGCCGCATCCCCCAGGAGACCAGCGAGAGCTTCTTCGCTCCGCTGCTGGTCGCCGACGAACAGGAGCACGCGCACGGACCGCACTCCCCCGGTGGCGGCGGCGGCGGCGGCGGCCACAACAGAGACTCGCTCTACACCAGCATGCCCGTGCTGACCGACCTGCCCGACGCGCAGACCAACGGCCTGACGGACGGCGAGGAGGAGAGCTCCGGCGAGCTGCAGCCCTGCAAGAGCGCCACGGCGCCGGAGCTGGACGACGTCTACTACAAGAGCATGCCCAACCTGGGCTCCCGGAACCACCTGCACGAGCTTCACACCTACTACCACATGGGCCGGGGGGGCAGCGACGGATACATGGTGCCCGGCAACAAGGAGGATTCCGAATCGTCATCGCCCGACGAGCCCCCAATAGATCCCGCGCACCTGGTGACCAGCCTATAGAGCCGATCAGGAGACTCCTACCCCTCCCCCCACCCCCCCGGCCCGCCCTCACACATTTCCCCCCAAACTCTTCCGGTGAAAATGGTTTCTGTGTTGTTGAGTGACAGAATGCGGGTATGTCCGTCCGTCCGCCGCACGTCGTCGGAACGACGCGTTCGGCTCCCGACAATGCGGCCGGGGCGGTTGTTCGAAACGAAAGCGAGGCGTAACATCATACAATGCGTGTTGTCGTGAGTGGTGTATACCGTAAGGGGCGGGTCTGACAACATTTCCTGTGAATAGCGTTGAGGAATTGGACCTAGTTTGCCTTTCATAGTAAGGACACGGGGAGGGTTTTGTAATTTTAACCTACTTGTTACTTTCATCTGGAACCTTGGATTGACTGTAGCCCTACGAGCTCCCCAACATGGACCTCAAGCAGATTCTAGTTAGTCTCCAGTACGACCATATCAAGAGGCGTTGCCCCCAAAGGAGCACTGTCTGTCTATCTGTCTGTCCGTCTCACTCATGAAGACATTTACAGGGATGATGTGTCCTCTTCTCCAGTGGGAGGTTACGGGACAGCGAACCCACGTGTGGATTTGAATTGGACACACCACAGGGCCCTCGTCCCACTACCCGCCAATCAAGTGGAATATGTATGATAATACTGTATATCCTCACAGTTGATCAGTCCAAAAAAACTATTTTATTAGCCAGCCGAACTATAACCATATCACATTAATGTTCTTATTCCTGTTGATATCTGCTAAACTGGACTCCACGTCTGGGCTGGTGGAACATTCCTACAGATTTGTAGTGACTGTGGCTACTGTGTATTTGACAGAAAACAAAGAAAGAAGATAATATTACAGACTGAACAAAACAAAAGAACAAAAAAAAGTTATGTTTTTTCTTCTCTCTTCTGTAACAGTTTTCAGTTATCGAAGGATTATGAAGTAATCACAAACAATTTCTATGTATTGTACAGAATACAGAGACAAGCATTGCATATGACTGAGTCATGTTTTTTGTTTTGTTTTTTTTCTTTCTTTTTTTACTTGAGTTGCATTACTCTTGTATGTGGAACTGATGATATGTTCAGTTGGTCACATGTAGACCACAGAACAAGCTAGGAACAATCTCTCATTTCACAGACCATAAACACCTTTAGTTTACACACACACACACACACACACACACACACACACACACACACACACACACACACACACACACACACACACACACACACACACACACACACACCCTACACGCACACTTCATTCTGGTCCGTTTATAGCACCTTCACTGTCACTTATATTTTGGAAATCAATTGTAACTATATATTTTTTACCACTGTGTAGATTTAAAGACTAAATGGAGAATGATATATGGCAAAGTTATCACAGAGGAATGTCTCAGCGCCGGACAAGTTGCCATCGCAATGGTATGCTTTGGTCATTTCAAGAGGTGGACATGTCATTGGCTGTTGACTATAGACCATGTTATCACAACCCACAGAGTGCCTATAGGCACAATGAGCCTGGGTCAAAAAGTTCTTCCAGAATATATGGACTTTACATGAGGCTAGTATAACTAGTAAATATATGCAGCATATTCTGTCTACTGTTTACAGTACTGCCAATATTCTTACCAATTCAAATTGACGACGTTACCAAGTCACGCTGGGTCAAACCTTATTGTACAGAACAAAAATGAGGAAGAGGGGGGGAAAAACAGTGGTAGAAATGTCATTCTCAGTAAGAAAAAACAGGAAATGCCACTATTTGCAAAGAGTGGGGCTCACCTGTGTAATGTCATGATTACACACCGTGTACTGTAGGTGTATTGAAGATGTGAAAACACACAGCAGCACTGTCCAGTGTGGGAAGCCAATGTTTACTTATTTAGGGGAGAAATTCATAAGTGTCTGAAGTGAAGCTTGCACATGTATCCCACAAGCCCCCTCCCCCTCCGTGTCCCCAAGAGAGAAATTATTTATTTATCTGTTTATTGGTTTATGGAGCGCAAAAACAAGCTGGGAGGAAACTAGGCTGGACTGAAGCAGGGATAGATAATGCGGCACTGACTGAGAGCTCTTTTTTTTAAATTATTATGATCATGATTATTACAGTTATTATTGAGAATTATTTATTCTTTTTGTATGGGTTCCAAGTTGAATGATCTCATAACTAATATTTGTTGTAACAGTGAAAGTTGTTTGCCAAAAAAATAAATTACTGACATAGCTTTGGGGGTTCTCTGTTCTGTTAACTCTCTTATGGTGTATTAATTAGACCAAAACTTAATATAAACACAGGTGGAAAACATCAATATGATTATATGTTCGCTGTCTGGTGGAAACCTGTCCAATTCCTTTTCAGGAATTGGGGAAAAGAGCCTGTGTTCCAGTGAAGCCTTAGCCTATAGTCAGTCACAAGCACTTGTTACTACTTTTCACTGGTTAAATATTGATAAAACCCACAGACACACTCAACCACTTTCAACCTGGTGTTTCTATTCTATGCATTTCATAAATGAATAGATACATTTTTTCCCTTCTAAATAGCAGAGCTGGAGGCTATTTTTGCTTCTTTTGCCTGACATTGTCATTCGAAAAAACATGGGGCAATAGGTCTAATTCATAAAAGCTGAAAAACCGAAAAATGGAGATACAGGTTTCTGCCCTGACAATAATCTTTCCTTACAGTTTATTTTATTGCAAAAGACGCACACTGGAAATCATACTTTATTCTCACATTTTGCAGTCTGGCCTTTCGCTCTGCTTGCAACAAGCACTCCAGCAGCACATTGCGTAATATTCCTGATGACTGTAATGTTCTGTCTGTCTAAATTCAAAGCCCTCATGCCAGTTCAGTAAAAACTGTTGACCCAGTAGATTTATACTGAGGCACCAATTATAGAGCATCACCTACTGGGGCAATTACATTTACATTTATAATATTGCTGCCATCAGAGGAAGCATATTCACCACTGATGTTCAGTCCGTGCACTTTCTACTCAGGTGCATACATTATGACAGCCCCTTCTAAGAAAAGTCTAATCTGTCACATATACTGTACTGTAAACTACCGAACAATTTAACAAGCACGGTACAAAGTGCAGCGTGATCAGCTTGCGCGGGGTAGCTGGGGTTATTGCGGTGATCTGCAGCGCGTCGCTTTTGACAGCAAATTTTGACGTAGTTTTTTGTCTTTTGATTAAAACTTAATTTAGTTTTTGTCATATTTTAGACACCTGAAATGTTTTTCTGTTGGTCTAGTTTTAGTCTACTAAATATAAGATTTCAGTCTACACTAAAATGTATTTTGGCGGTGCCTCAATTGATGGCATCGTAATGCCAGATTTTACACTTGGTTGCATGCTGAAAATAGCTGATCAACAAGCTCGACACGTGAGCTTGTAGATAAGCTATTTTCAGCATGCAACCAAGCATACAATGAACTTGTCTTTTAGTTCTACTGGATCTCTTCTCCACTAGTCCCTGGCAGGCATTTTAGTCTAGTTTTTATTTGTTGACGAAATTGTCAATATAATTAGACTTAGTTTTAGTCATCATAGCTTAGTTATTATTTAGTTTTTGTTTAGTTTTCGTCAGCGACAAAATATTTTTCGTCATAGTTTTAGTCGATGAAATCAACACTACTTTGCGACACGTTGATGTCCGTCTCCTGATCCCTCCTTCCCTCTATGTCTCTCTGTCACCAGGGTTTTCCATATATGGTCATGTGACGTCATTCACAACAGAAACCATTGGCGGGATAGAGGGAAGTCGGTAGGATCAGCGGATATCCCCCAAATATGGATAAAACCGTGAATCCCCATGAGGAGCAAAATCTGTTTCTGGCTGTTTCTGCAAGCAAGGGCTTGTGTGTTGTCTTTCGTATCATAGAGAACAACATCAGCGCTGATTGGCTGAAGCGATGGGTGACGAGGGATGGAAACGCTTGGCTCGCATCGCCCTGTTGGCCTTGTTACTGTTAGCGCCACTCCATGCAATGTCACGCCAAGCCGTGTGTTTGCCATATATGGGCATAATATGGATGCACAGCCACATGCACACCCTCGGGTATCTCCATAAATGGGCATGTGATGTGAGGTGCCTGTTTGCGTTGACGTCAGGCATGTCCATATTTGGGCTGAGAACATGACACAAAAGCACTGCGTTATCAACGTTGCCAGAGCGTTGCAGTAGCAAGTAAAGGAGGTAAACACAAGTTGTTTATAAACATCAAAGGGATGATCCAATAAGCTTTCAATGCACTATGACAATAGGACATACAAAGGAATGATCCGTCAAAATATGACAATAGGACTAAAATAAGTACTGTAGTACTGTAGGAGTAAAAAAAAAAGAATAATAAACGTATTCATAAGAAATTCATATTGACGGTTGACTGACAGTAAAAAGTAAACATCTTCAAAACTATAAATAGGTAAAACAACAACTTAAGAGTTTCGCTCTTGGACTCAGTCGGTATTCAATATCAATTGTCTCATGAAAGTATCACACACGTTTTGATTTGTGGAGATTATACCACTTCAAAAGGTTACGATATATCTGCCAGGCACTGAGAACTATTACACTCTCTTTACCCACTTGTATCAGAGATTTGAAGTGTATATGATGACAAGGAAAGCCTGACTTATAAGTTACTACTGTCACACACCCGACAATAGCAGATCTACAAGCACACAATGCCGTCGTGCTAAATAAGGCCTAGGTCACCCTTAAGAGGGGTGAGTTTGAATGTAATATACTAGTAGTCTAGTGTCCATCTCACATAAGAGTTTATGAATGGTGAGATGTCAACAAGAAAGGAATCAAATGGGGTGAGAACATTTTTCAAAGCGCATTCTCAGATTTCTCCTGCCTCCCTTCTGCCTTCCTCTTCCTCCCTCGCTACTTCTGACTTTCCAACTTCGCTCTATACATCTCTCTCTCTCTCTCTCTCTGTCTCTCTGCCACACCGCCAGCAGCAGGCTGATTAAATGAGCGTCAGACAGACTATGTGGGTCATATCTCTGCTGGAGTGCTATGATCGGTTAGTGCTGCCTGGCTGTGTCATCTTCCCGCTCCCTCTCTCTCCATCCCTGAAGGGAAGACGTTCTTTGCGTCTTCTCATGCAAACACATCTCTGAATGCTCTGAAGCCTGAGTTACACTAAACTTGGTTCGCGCGGCTATGTCCCACACCCAACAATAGTCGATCTACAAGCTCACAGCGTGTTGCACAGTATGCATACTGCGACGCGCTGTGAGCTTGTCTGCTTTTCTCGATGCCCGACACCGGCTTGCAAAAAAGTATAAATGACACTTAACACTCAGCTTTGATTGATTGATTGATTGATTGATTGATTGATTGATTGATTGAATACTTTATTAGCAGTTTGCAGGAAAGTACAGTTCAATACAAGGTCTGCCAAGAAAGCCTATGGCTTATTTCCATTGGGATCCTTTTGTATTCAATTCAGCTCACAGAACAAAGACTGAGGGGCAACAAGGGAATCAATTCGTTTGGGTTACAAGGACTGTGCAAAAGTTGTAGTCACAGATGTTTCACTAAAGTTTTTTCCGTATACGGTTATTTTAATTATTCTGCACTAGGCCATACCTGTTCGGGGATATGGCATACCCACTCCCTACCTCTCCCCCCTTTCTCTCTCTCGGCTCCCCTTTCTCCCCATTCTCTCTCTCCCCCTCTATCTGCCACTTATATATAACGGATGTCCCCTGTGGCACACCCGTTATGCTATGCCCAGCCAATCACATCGCAAAATGACACACCTTTCAGCCAATCTCAGCACGCAATATCTGAGGACGCATTCCATCCACACATTTCGTCCTCAAATTCCGTCAATGCCATGAAAGCGTCCATGAAAGTGTCATGCAGGCGTCAAATAAACGTCTTGCCCGGAAGTAGGAAAAGCATAGAGCCCATTCAGAGGTCCAGCACAGTCACTCAGTCAAAAATCTGTCAACTCCGCCTCTCTCCACCGGTTGGTCCTCCAGCCATCGACCCACCAATCCTCTCTGGCCATTTCCCCTATATAAATCACCTGCGTACCTACCCTTCTATTTCCCTCCTGCCGTGTTTCTAACAGTCTCTATTGCAGTTTTGTGACATTTCTTTGTTTGACCAATGATCCAGTCCTAATAATGCAGCTTGGTTTTGTAACATGGATTTGTAAGCCATCCGTTATTACAGGGAAGGTTATATTACAGGGAAGATTAGTTCCGGCCGGGGTACTTTTTTTCTTTTTTTTATGTTTGGTGTAATGCCAATTGCAATCTAAAGGTGAAGAGGCAAACAAACTACAGGTTTTGGTCTAAAGGCAGCTGCCTTTAGACCAGTGGTTTTCAACCAGTGGTCCGGGGACCAGCAGTGGTCCTTGAGGGGGTTCCAGGACAGGTGGTCCCCAGCAAAATGATGGAGAGTTGATAACCAAATGGACCCGAGATAGACCCGATAGATCTGTAACTCTTGAGAGTGTAAAATGAAACCAAATGAGTTAAATTATTGTTAAACGTGTGCATTACTTAATGTTAAGAAGTCTACACAGAATGTAGAAGAATTGTTATTTTGATCAACATTGCCGGTTATCTCTCCTATGGTACCAACATCACATATTCTTTAGTTTTGGGTCATCAATGGTCGCCCGTGGCTCAAATGCAGATTAAATAATGGCCTTGATATGGAAAGGGTTGGTTGAAAGCCACTGCTTTAGACCAATGAGTGAGAAGAAAGGTGGTAATGCATCAGCAAGGGGTAACGGTGGGGGGGGGGGGGGGGGGGGGGGGGGGCAGAGTGGCATTCCGATGACACCGCCATTCCGACTATGTGGAGGTTAGGGACAGGGTTAATAATGAGCGAGTCGGAATGGCAGTGCGAATGCTGGTGTGCAACCATCAGGCGGAAGGTTCAACGCAGGGAGGTGTTTCCATTAGGCCATTATGCGCTGTCCAAGCTCTTCTGCAGAAGCACAAAGGAACAGGCAGGGTTGAGGACCTGAAACAGAGTGGAAACTGATTGCAGCAGGTGAAAAACACATCCAGCTGACTTCCATTCACAATCAGATGTCCAGCATAGTTCCATCAGCTCAGAACTGGCAGAAACCAGCAGGAAGAGTTGAAGACTTGGCCAAAAAGCCTTTCCGACCAATGTGGAAAATACGCCAAGCGACTCACCAATTCACAAAAACATAATGTAAGAACTGAGGTGCAAATAAATAGCAGCAGGTGCTCTTAGTTTGTCGAACAAAGGGATGAAGATGATCACTACCAGAATGAGAGCCTGACGTGATGATGAAGCATGCAGGCGGCTCATTACAAGTTCTAGGCATTTGCATTTCTGCAAATGTAGTCTCCTCAATGCTGAGAAGTAAAGACAGATTATTTTATTTTTTTCAATAATATTTTTTATTGATTTTTACATTTTATGACAAAGACAAAACAGAAAAAAGACACAGACAGCTCAGCTCAGACACGTTGTGGAACAAAGGGACACAGTTATACACACATACCTATTACCTACTACAATTAAATACAAAAACAATATACATACTGTATATGGACACATTGTTTGGTGCTTGAAAGTCTAGATGGGTTAACAACTCCCCAGAGAAAATTAAAGAAAATAATAAAATAAGGTTATCAAGGTTAGTGGTATCGCTTCTGTCAAGGAACCCTATGGTCAAGGTGGTAGCGAATTGAGGCCCAATAAATCGCAAATATGGGTCCCATATTTTATAGAAGGCATCTGTTGTGGAGAGTAGCAGGCAGGTTAAGAATTCCAACGGCATGCACTGCATGATTATTTTGTGCCAATCTTTTTTTGTTGGTGGTTTCTCATTAATCCAAGACAACAGAATATTTTTCCTAGCAGCATAGGTTAAGAGATGAAACGCGTAAGAGATTAGACGCGTATGGAACTTGTTAACTATCTTATCATCAGGCAGCCCAAGAATCAAACACATAGGGTCGGGTTCAAACTCCATATTGAAGATCTCTGCTGCACGATACCCAACCAGTATCGTTTAATCTTATGACATGACCATATACAGTGAATATAATTTCCCTCTTCAGTTTTACACTTGAGACAGAGAGGACATAGAGTAAAGGCAGATAATCAGTCATGCAATAGTTAGTTGCTATAAAATAACATACAGTACAATAAAGTCAACAAGATTACTTTTGTCCTAGGTATTTTGCCCACCTTATTATTGCCATTTAATGTATTATCACAGTAGCATGGTGGTAAGCAAATATAAAAGAACCTATGAGCAAGTATACTGTACATATAGGAGAATTGGTGCCGTTTTAGGCAAAGGGGGCCCACCAAATTTGATTTAGGAGTCATGTATTTACCACACTTTTGTTAACTACTAAATAAAAACAATTTATGGTATTATTTTTGCTGGCATAGACACAAGATGCCCCAGTTGGGAACATATGATATTGCATTGTTGTCATGGGAAATAATTCAAGTATGACATTTACTGTAAGGCAGAATTTGAAGTCATATGCTGAACATCAGACTATCCATGCGGCATGACATTTTCAAGATTTCCATCCCATTTCCTCCTTACGTACTGGCAAGCCTCATCTGGGTGAAGCAGCATCTCATTTCTATTCCAGAATCTGCTTGAGGTTCAATGGAATAAAAGGTGGGACGGAATGGTTTACATGACTTCACATTTCGAAGCCTGTATTGGGCTCCCTTTGGAATCTAGAGACTGCGTCGAATTCCAGAATTTTAATTGGATTGCTTAAGAATTCTATCCATCAGTCTGTGGTCATCCCTTGGTTGATTAGAAGCATGCACACGCCACCAGTGAGAGAAAGTTAATTAGTATTTCTCTAAGGCACATTATAAACCTCTGAATGGTTGGCCTTGCCATGACCTCTGGAGACAAATTGAAATGCACAAGGCAGCCTCGACTGACCTGTGTGTGTGTGTGTGTGTGTGTGTGTGTGTGTGTGTGTGTGTGTGTGTGTGTGTGTGTGTGTGTGTGTGTGTGTGTGTGTGTGCGTGTGCATGTGTTGTGCGTGTGTGCACGTGTGCGTGTGTGTGTGTGCACGTGTGCACGCGTGCATGCGTGTGTGTATGGGTGTGTGCGTGTGCATGCACACGCGCTGCGGAGCTTCCCTATGCTGCTGCGCATGTGTGTGTGTAAACTGTGTATCCATGCATGGTCACGTCTGTGTGAACTTACCTGGCCTGTCTGCCACAGCATGTGCACTCACTCTCATCCTCTCCCCACCTCAATTTTCCGTAAGAGTGCTCATTGGATGAAAAACACTTAACAGGTACACAGACCACCCTGAATAATTCACTTGGATTGGTAAATGGCAAAAAGAGGGGCCGAATGGAGTCAGAGGGAGAGAAAGGAAAGAGAGAGAGAGAGGCAGGAGAGTGTGGAGAGCCAGCCATAGGCCTGTTCGAGGTCATTTCCACCCCATGCATGTTTAATTGGCTTTGGGATGGCACAGTGTTCCCTCCATCGCCTCTGCTGTGACTCAGACCTATACCATGCAGGCTTTTTCTGGAGCAGTTTTTCACGGAGGCTCAGCAATGGGGTGACTATTTCAGGAACACATTAGGAGCACACACAGGAAACACTGACATTTAGACTATCGCCGGGATGGCTGAGGGAGGAAAAGGGCTCGTCAGTCGTCACTACTGTCCATGTGACAGATGGATATTGGAATATTTACCCGCATGCTCTTGGCGCAGGTACAGTGTAGGCTTGACCCAGGTCAAATGGCTATTTCTAACGGATCCAATTATTTCCTTTGTCTAGCACAATGGAATGAGGTGAATTGTCCTCCAAAGCCTTCCCTCCAGAATTCACTCCGGGCCAAAGCAAAAGCTTGCCGCAGCTGCAATGATTTAAACTAACAATTGATCTGGGTGACACAACATGGACGAATGGTGTTTATAGATACAGCCAGGTGTACTGTAACAATTTACAATTTAGGCATTTTAATCCAGAGCAATTTACAGTAAGCAAGAACAAAACATGGTAATACATCAAATACATAAAAAAATTGTCTTCAAGAATAATACGTAACCTAAGGACCTAACAGTGGAATAATAATATAATGAAACTATGCGTATACACTATAGAGTGCTATAATGTCTACAACAATGCTATCTAATTTACATAAATTGAGCCTTTGCATATGCCTGTAAGGTCGTAGAGGCTAGGGCAAGTGCTACGGCAAGTTCTACAGGTTAAGATGGAGTCTGAAGAGGTGGGGTTTCAGACTATGGCGGAAGATTGGGAGTGAGTCTGCAGTCCTGATTGCAATGGGAAGTGCATTCCGTAGATTTGGAGCCAGAAGGGAGAAGAGTTTGGGACGTGTGGAGCGTTGTCCCGGTGTAAGATAATGATGTACTGTCATAAGCACATTCTATGGGTATGGATCCATACTGGATCCATACCCAGAGCCTCAACTGTCTGTGGTGGTGACATACAGATCATTTTATAGGAATGGATGACATACAATACACAATTATATAACCATTAATATGGTTCTGATTGTTGCAAAAGCCAGGCAAGCCAAATACTATAATAATCAGAGAAGAAGTGCACATTTCCCGGTTAGAGCTCATCCACTTTCCAAAGCCTTAGACAGATGCTCGTCCATGCTAGCACCCAAGGGGTTCAACCTCCCGTTAGTTCGACCATTACTAACCTATCTCTAACCCTAACCTAAACATAACCGCAAGCACGGGAGCAGCGCATGTTCGCCAACCTTAATGCATGTTCGCCAACCTTAATGCATGTTCGCCAACCTTAATGCATGTTTGCCAACCTTAATGCATGTTCGCCAACCTTAATGCATGTTCGCCAACCTTAATGCATGTTTGCCAACCTTAATGCATGTTCGCCAACCTTAATGCATGTTCGCCAACCTTAATGCATGTTTGCAAGAAAGTTAGGTCAGATTAACTACAAGGTTAAATGGGAAGATTCACACCTTTCTTTGGATCTCAGCCCCAAGGGGATCTGACACTGCCACATAAAAATGTCTGAAGAAATGTATTTCCTGTCCTGGTATAAGTAGTGAAAGAAAATTATACATAACATACTGGGTGATAACAAAGGAATATATTGGTTAAAAATAAAGTATGGTTGAATATTGAACCCTGAAATCATGTAGTGTACGGAAAAAACGTTTTGTTTTGTGTAGTTCAATTTATCATTTATTTTCTGTTGACAAGGTTTGATCATAGGGGGAGCTGTGGGGGAAAAAGCCTCCAAGATTGAAACGTTAGTATAGTTCCAGGAAGTGAGGTAAGAGGATTCATGTACGGTTGATCCAAGAGCTGGATCACTAGATGGCGGTAATGCACCATAAACTGGTTGCCAACTACCGTAAAACAAAAAGAAGAAGGAGAAGAAGGAAGTGAGGTACCAGAAACATCTATAAGGAAGTGAGAACTTGAAGGCCAGGTGTTCCATTTTAGGTATCAAAATGAGTGTTTGGTGGTGGTTTGTGAAAGAGACTCTTTTAAGGCCAATACTGAACCATAATTAGAAATTAATAAACCACAGAGTAGTGGGTCCGGGAGACTTTGAGATCTGAAAAAGAAAAGTTTGGTCAAGGAACAATTCTGGGGGTTTAGCTCTGAATCCCTTCAGAGCTTTTGGACAAAGGGGAACCTGCTGTGGCTCCAGGCCTCCTGACTTGAAGATTGGGTGAGGAATATTCTTTTTTTCCCTTTTTGAGCAATGCTTATTGTATTTTATGGATTACTTGATTTCTTTTTGGGAAAATAGTGTTGTGGATGTCCTTTTTGTGGTGGAGGCGACATCACAACAACAAGGATGTCCAGTAGCCTACTTTACTTTACTTGGTGGAATGTCGGCAGAGTTACAGAATTCAACAGGTTTACAGAACTTGGTACAATAACAGCAGGTATGTACTCACTTTACTGTAATACAGTGACTTTGGTGGGTTATAGTCCGTGGTTAATTGTCTGGTGGAGACGGAGGACTTACTCTACATCTACACACGTTGATAACCAGAACATAACTGACTTAAAGGTGTAGTGGCAGCGGTGGCCGAACGGTTTGCAGAGCGGTCTTGATACCGGAAGGTCGCCAGTTCGTATCCCCAGACCGGAACGTTAAAATTACCACCGCTGAAGTGCCCTTGAGCAAGGCATTGAACCACTACCATGAAATGTTCTATGAGCAGGGCCTGGCTGTAAACAAGTATCTGATGCTTAGTCCAGTTATCCTGGGTAAATATAGTCACTTTGCTTTGCTTTGCTTAGTGAAATGGCTTTTTTGGGGCATTTTATTTTGAAGTTTCAGCCTCAGACGGCAGGATCTTCTGAACCAATCAGAGCGTCCCTCCAGGCTATGGGTCCTATAGGTCTGTCTCATGCACGCACATGCACAGTGGTTTGTTTACAAAGTGACAGAGAGATGGCAGAAAAGCCAGGGGATTTTTTTCTAACCTGTACACAACCTATATACATATTTTAGCGTGATGATTACGTTGAAAACGAGTAATACACTGTCTGGATGTCACCTTGAATTGGATTAAAAACGGAGGATTTTTGTAATCAGTAGCACCTGTGTTTGGACGGACGTGCAGATATGGGACTCAAATGGGTGAGCTTCATTCTTAGTGGCTTTTATTGATGTGGGCCTCGACACGTCATCACGCAGCACGTTTTTTGTTTTAAGGAAGTAATTACATTTTTATTTGTATGGACTTTTGATATAAAAACACACAAAAATTTGAATTTTACAATTTGTTTTGGCATCCATTGTTAGGTATGCCCATATATGATGACCACGGATATGGTCTAACCGTGTGAAAAACGTATTTTATTTCACTACACCTTTAAAACAGGCGGGCTGAACAGAATCATGTACCCAGGCCAGAACTCTCTGAGCTGAGATCTAAAGACACACATCATAGGCTGTGGGCAATATTGTAGCTGCGCATATGATGGCAGTTCTTCCCTCATTACAATAGAATTGATTTTATTTATTTATTTATGTTTACTATTTATTTATTTATTTATTTATTTATTTATTTATTTATTTATTTATTTATTTATTTATTTATTTACTTACTTACTTACTTACTTACTTTTGGGATTACTTTTTTGATATTTGACTCATTGGCGACAATCAAACTTGACGTTCCGGCACTTTTAAAAATATCTGATAATGAAAGTTTTCATTTGTACTTTGAAAACTTGATTGTTCAATTGAATTATTATTATGGTTGATCAACTTCAAGTTTGATAAAAAAAGAAAATAATGCAATTTTTTTTTAACAATATATTTATTGCATTTTTCTTTTTTTGTACAAACAGACAATACAACAGAACAATACATAATACATCAGACAATACAATTACTTAAAAAACAAAACAAAACAAAACAACAAAACAAAACAAAACAAAAACATACAGTACATACATATAAATACAGTATATTTAAAATAAGGGCACTTAGACTGGTAACAACAACAGAGTCCTTATGGCCACAAGACCAAACAGCTGCAGAGAATACAATTAGACATTTTCAGTTTCCACCATTAAATAAGAAAAATAATGCAATTTAACTTCAAACGCAACAGTTTTGTGTTTTCCTTTTGGTCTTTAGAATAACTGACGCAGATCAAGACATTAACATAACTCAGACATACAATTGTATGGTTCTGATTGTATAAGTAAAACAATAAAAGCAATGAGGAAGTCAAGTGGGGACTGCTCTGACCAGTCAAGTTTGGAAGTTAGATCTAAGTTAGGGGGATGGAGTTGATGGAATGATATGAACGGGCAGAAGTAAACAAGAAAATTACAACTAATCTCCACAGCCCTAACGCGTAATCTTCTAAAGTCCATTCTCTCCATATTCTCCCGATTGGTAACAAGCTACAGCTGTCGAGCGGTGCACTACCAAGCAGGCTGTGTTTTAATTGCTGCCACTTCTGAAGAGAACCAGAAACAAATCCCTTTGCATTGAGAACACATCACATTTTAGACACAAGAAAGATAATTAAAGAAGGTGTGTGTGTGTGTGTGCGTGCGTGCGTGCGTGCGTGCGCGCGTGCGTGCGTGATCACATCCCTTTATTTTACCTAGTTGGGAGGAAAAGAACACAGAGGGTGATGAGTATAAGCTGCTATACGCTTCTGCTGATTTAATTGGGGAGCTGCCATCCAACCCATAGGGCTGGTATAGCTGGCTAGTCAACACAAGCTAAATGCCATAACCTACTACATTATATAGGGTAGCCAACGAAAAGCAGAACGAACTGCAGGCTGCCTGCAAGCTACCTCTCTGCTTAAATTCTCTGAGGTCTAGAGCTTTGGCCGTGGAGCTCAGCGAGATTAGATTAAGGAACCATACTATCAAAAATGGATGAATCTCGCCCAGATAGCTTTGGATAGTGTTGCTGAATTCTTGGCTGAGGAAAAACACTGGAGTTCATCCAGGCACTATAAACCAAACAGAGCAGATAACGACGACTTTCGATGGAATGCAGAATCAATGAATTAATAAAACTGTATTGTCTCCGGTAGGCTGGACGGCCAAAGGCCGGAGACTCTGTTTTCACTCCCGTCTGTCTGTCCTACCGCGTGTTTGTCTTTGAGCAGCTCCGGCACCGCTGGAACGATCAGTGAGAAACGTTGCACGCACACTCATGGAAGGCCATGGAAGAACCTCATGGAAGGCCATGGAAGAACCTCATGGAAGGCCATGGAAGAACCTCATGTTCACATTGGCCTGTATAGTGCCACCAGCATCTCCAAAACACATGTTTCCTATATTCCTACAGATTTTGTCCAAACCCTCCTGCAAATCAGTACATCTCTATCTTTGTGGTCATGTGATCAAAAACCTCTACATGTTGTCTCAGCAAGACAGCCCTCTCCCTCTCCACAAGGTGGGGTGATTGCAGCAAAGCATTATGGTCATTGTAGTAATCCAGCAGTGAGACCAGTATGACATCCCGGACACTTTGAAATACTAAAATATCTAAAAACACAAATTACCCACATAAAACCCCCAGGAAAGGGTTTCTTGTCTCCCAAACATCATTAAAATAATAATAATCATTAAAATCGAATGATTATCTTTTATTAATGATTAAATGATGAACTATTAAGGATTACCTTTCACGCTAATAGTGCCCAGCTTCAACTTGTAGCGTGGGCAAATTAAGCGTTTCGGGTTTTCCCCTTGGGAGTGAATGGGACTTGAAGCTGCTTGACGCAACTGTGTGTTTACACTCGAATAGCAGACCTCTCTAAGCTCACAACGGACGTATACGCGACGCAATGTGAGCTTGTATATCAGCCGTTCTCTGCGTGCAATGCCGTGCAATATATGTCTCCCTAGGGTGCCGTGCACCTCACTAGCCAACAAAGAGGAGGTTGAATGAACTGAAACCAGTCACAATTGATCACATGAAACAGTCACTTGTGCGTCCAGTCTCAATATAAACAAATAATTGGTCTATTCTTTTCACTTTATCCTCCATGCACCTTATTCAACATATCTGTATGCAACACTCACCCACACACAATTCACTCATGCATACACACATGATTACACTACTGACTACTGAATGATTTCCACACCTCATCTGTTTATTCATGATCTGTTCTATCTATAGTTAATACATTCTTCTTTGTTAAACTGCGTATACCCATTCCCCTGTGTTTTTGATGTGTTCTCTGGCACGTACCCCTAGGCCAGGGTCATAAAAATGTACAAACTTATACGGTAATTGTTTTAAATTAATACATACAAAATAGGTGCGCTCTCCTTTTGGTTTTAATCATCATTCATGCAGCTGATTTATTGTAGTCTTCAGTAAACCAGAAAGGAGAGTGTTAGAATAGTCCAGCCTGCTTAATTATGAAGCGTGCACCATTCTGTGTTCTTGCTTCTGTGCTTGGGTTCAATTCCGAGAGTATTTCCTGTAGTCTGGGGTCGTTTCTTCTCTCGGAGCCTTTGTAAACATTGATCAATTCTTCTGCTTTTATCCTGGTAGAGCTTTAAACGATTCAGTGAGATCCATTCCTTAAAGATTATCTAAAATAAGTGAGACAATATAGACTTAGTGTCATATGGACACATGGCCACACAGAGCTGTGTCATCGGCATAGCTGTGGAAAGAGATGCTGTCCCTCCTGATGACTCCTGATGACTGCCTAGGGATAACATGTACAAATTAATTATGACAGTCATATACTGTATCATCATGGTTCCCCACATGTAAACTCATAGTGTTAAGGGGATATTTCACTTTAAAAAAAAACTTTTGGTAATTTCATCATCTACGCATATAGTCTTATGTGAACACCCCAGAAAGTTTTTATGTTGCTTGATTCATTATTTAGATATTTGATATTCATTTTAGCTGCCCCGCCCCGCCCCCTTCCTATACAAACCCATTGTAACTCCATTTTATCCATGATAGATTCATCGAAAACACCCGACTGATATTGTCCTTCTAATAGGCCTACGTGAGGGGGCCGTGTTTTTTCATTTACTGTTTTCATGTTCACATAAGACTGGACTTACTTTTGAAAGTGAAATATCCCTTCAAAGGCCCTTTCAGGCGGGCAGCGTGTGACGCAGACGTCATCGCCTGGATCAACGACAGCTCTTCTCCAGGTCTGCTCATCATGAGGAGCGCGACTTACGCAGCGTAAAAAACAAACAAAAAAACACAATCCAGGTCTAGTCAGTCGCGGACGTGTGCACGAAACAAGCACGTGTTTCACTTGCGTCTCCGTGCGTTCTCTGTGCGTCCAAATTAAATGCATGCCTCATTGAAAATGAATTCCTAGGCCCGTCAGTCACTCCCCGTCTGAAAAGGGATAAAAAGACGAGGTAAACCAGTTAAAACTAGAAAAAGTGCTCCTTGTTGCACGGGTCTCTGACAGGTCAGGTAGGTTATTGTGGCCTCCTGGTGGCACTATAATAAGCCAATGTGAAAGAGTCTTTGCATCCTGCAAACTTTGGAAGCCAATGTTAGCCAATTAGGATGGACTAGTAATATCGGACATGACTATAGAAATAGTGTGTACAACATTTTTGGACATAATCTATAAGAGTAATATCAGAAAATGTGTTTTGCTAAAATGTGCCTCATAACAATCCCATCTGAAAACGTGGGGGAAGAGGTTCTGCCTTGGCATCCAGGGAGTGTGTGTGCACAGTTTTGCAGCGACCGGGCCAACGATGCCGGAGATTAGACAGACGGACACACGGAAGGACACAGACGGACGGATGGACAGGGTGCAAAACAGAGTCTCCCCATGCCTTCTGCTCGATTCAGACAACAATGGCGAGGCTGGAAGCCAGCAGCATGCTGTGACTTCGAGCAACTCCTCCTCTACCCTGTCAAAAAACCCCAGCAGGACTACTGGACTACCTTTCTGTTTGCCTGTCGACTGGGCTGTTTTCCACAGCAGTATGTGGAATCTTGGCTTTTGTTCAAGTTGTTCTTAAGCCACACAGCAGATTTTGACGGAACATCACCTCAACTTGGCAGAACTAGGGTCCAGCAGCAAGAACGATGCACAGGTGTGTGACAGACAGTAGTATAGTAGATTGAAGTGATTAAGACTAACGTCAAACTACGTTGATTCATGTTTTAATTATTATTAAAGCCTACTATTCAGTACTGTAAGTAAGAAAGCTATGTTGATTTATTTAAGCATTACAGGCAGCAGATCATTTAAAGCCTGGAGAGTTATATGTGAGCTATAGCCTATATACAGTGATGAAGCACTCAAGCACCAACCTGCGGTGCGGTGGTGCTGCTGACGTGATGAACAGGTAACATTAGTTACAGACACCACACAAGTGATGTGTGGTGGCTGCCATGATCAGGTTCTTCTAAGTATTTAACCCATTTAGATCTGAGGACGATTCTACAAAATGTCTTCTAAATTCATTCAAGTTTTATTTATTCTCGAAATTACACTGAGTAATCAAACTCATTTTCAGTGTCGTCGAGTAATACAATCACATAGAAAAACATCACAATACATGTGGAAAAATCAGGAAAAGAAAAACAAAAGGTATACATGTGAATTACATAGATTACAAATAAAAAGCTAAAACAAATTTCAAAATGATCTAAAAATAGTTATTGTGGGGGTCGTATGCTCACCAAGGTTTTAAAACCATGCAAGGGTACCAATGTGGTCAATTTTAATGTTGTTTGTAGGTCGTTCCATGTATTAGGGCCACAGAAGCTAAAGGAAGATTTACCTAGTTCAGAGTTAACTTTTGGTATCTTGAATTTGGGGAAATTACTTGACCGGGTGACAGTTTTCTGAAAAACCCATGTTTCTATATGTCAGTCGTTCTCAAACTGTTTCATGTCAAGGAGCCCCAGAATTATCTGTATTTGGCCGCGGACCCCAATCTCAAAATATGTTGTTCCAGGGACACCCCCAGAAGCAAAGATTTTAGTTAAACAACGTTCGCTCTGAAAGAATATAATTATTCAAAGATTTTCACGATTTTTCAAAAATAGCAGATCTACAAGCTCGTAGCGCGGATCTGCTATTTTTCAACAGCTAAAGTATAACCTACTGCTTAAAACACCAAAAGGGGTTCCCGTACTGAATGGGTTAAATTCCTCTTCAGATCAATGTCAGTGCCACTGATTGCTTGTACCTGTTTCACTCTTACTGCTGCTATACTGTACTTATACAGCTGAGCCCTGTGGCCCATAAATCAGGAGCCGAGCGTAGCTGGGATATGTACAAGCGCACCCCCTGTGCAATGTAGAATCGTTGGGGTGTAGAAGCTATTCAAATATTCTTCGATATATATACACAATTACACATCATGGTATCTCCATGGTTACACCGTCCGAACCTGCGACATGCCATCAGGCTGGATTAACAGCCTAGGTGCCCAGACGGCTACGCCAGCTGCCCAGGCCCAGAATGTTGATTTTAGATATCCAAAATGCAACTGTTGGTATATCTGAAATTCAGAGCCCAATACACATGGATGGTGGATAGGAAGAATATCATTTGCCAATATCCGGAATGCTCATTTTGACTATGAAATTATACACATCTACAGTACAATGTAAAATGGCCACTTTTGTTGTTATGGATTTAAAGAAATTAAGTATATGGATTTAAAGAAATTAAATTGTATATATCTTGAAATACAATTTTGACTATGCAATCTGGGAACCCATTGGGTAAATGTGTTGTTTTTGCCTCTGGGGGCACCACCTCCTTCATTGTAGGACCTCGGTTTAGCCTGCTCCCGCGGGCTTCTGTGTTTACGCCTACTAACAACAACAACACTACATGTTTAGGGCAGTGGTGCTGACAGATTCCTGAGAGATTAAGAGAAATGTGATGGATATATGAAATATAATTACAGATGTGGCTCGATCAAATATTGAAACAGACAGACAGCCAAAGGCAGGTACAGCAAAGTTATCATATTTCTCTACTCCTGCATTCCATTCTGCCTTTTACCAGTTATCATTAACTTTCCTCATTTTAAGTGTGTGTGTGTGTGTGTGTGTGTGTGTGTGTGTGTGTGTGTGTGTGTGTGTGTGTGTGTGTGTGTGTGTGTGTGTGTGTGTGTGTGTGTGTGTGTGTGTGTGTGTGTGTGTGTGTGTGTGTGTGTGTGTGTGTGTGTGTGTGTGTGTGTGTGTGTGTGTGTGTGTGTGTGTGTGTGTGTGTGTGTGTGTGTGTGTGTGTGTGTGTGTGGGTGCTGCAGTATTTTGCTCGTGTTGTCTTTGTTAATTCTTGAATACATTCATCATCGGGCATCAGGCATGTCCGAATGAGTTAAGTCAATGTGTGAGTGCATGTGATTGTATGTGTATTATTTGGAAGTTCACATACAGTTGGAGGCCATCGATATTGTCCCTTTCTTTTTGCCGAGGTTTGCGTGATCTGCGCAAAAGGACAGTTAACCCATTTTGGGCGGGAACCCCTTTTGGTGTTTTAAACATTATGTTATAATTTAGCTATTGAAAAATAGCAGATCTACAAGCTCATAGCACGCCACCGAGTGGCGCGCTACGAGCTTGTAGGTCTGCTATTTTTAAAAAATCGTGAAAATATTTATTTCAGAAAACTGGAAGGATTTTTTAAAATTTTGAGGTCAGGCCTAAATGGGTCAAATGATAAGGGACAATATCGGTGGCACCCAACTGTATATCAGGAATGTGCTTCGTGTGACTCGCACAGTTCACATTCACATGCGAGGGAATTGGTTTGGACATGTCATCCCTTCATATCAACCGTGATGTTTTTCAGTGCGTTCGAATTTAGGTGTAAATACACGAGCACTCCCTAACTCCCTAGCGATACTGCCAATCTATCATTTTGTCTAGCGGCATTACACATTACTATTTATCACTATACTTTACAGTCTGTTGGTACACATGAGACTGAAAAATATGGAAAGCTCAACGTGACACATATGATAGCCTACATTAAGACACAACAAAATAAGAATTAAATGCAAATATAAATATAAACTCAATCCATAAATGATTTTGAATCTGTATTAGGTGAGTACGTGCGTGCGTGATGTTTCAATGTCTTCCTTGTCATAGGTTCTACTCTCCACTTAAAACATTCAGGATGGGAACCCCTTTTGGTGTTGTAAACATTGTTATACTTTAGCTATTGAAAAATAGCAGATCTACGCGCTACGCCATATCGGTTAGGATTCTTCTTACACAGTATAGTTTGGTAATGAGTCATGAATCGTCCAGGATATCTGCCTCTGCCAGTTGCTATGGCTACACCAGGGCCCAAACCTCGCAAGGAAAACTCTCTCTCTCTTTCCTAATGATGTGGAATTTTGAAATTAGAACTTAAGTGCAAAAGAAGTGGGCGGCCCGTAATTAGTATAGCATTTGTAAAGAAGATACACTCAACAAGATGCTGCATTGTGTCAAAAGGTCGAATAAAGATGTTCATATACTGTATGAAGTATAAACACTTAAAAGAATAATCTGTCCAACATAATTAGATCAGACTGTGTCCTCAGACTTTCACATTTTTACTTTAGAACTACCACTACCAACCCCGTCCCCCATAGCAAGATGTCAGATTAACTTGAATCATGCAAACTTTAATTGCGACCACAGGTCGCATTAACTATGAACTCAGAGACTCATTTAATACGCCGCATATTAAATGACTCTCCGTATTGCGCCGTATTAAATGACTCTCCGCAGCCGGCGAAAACTACCCTTAGATCTCCATATATGGAGCTGACCTGTTCTGACATTCCATATGTTGATCTGACCACATCAAACCCTGTACACTCAAGACACGCTCCATATATGGCCAGTACAGAATTCATTCCATATGTTGATCTGACCCCCCATGCCAAAGCGCCAGCGCTCGCCCAGCAGTCTGCTGTCACCCAGGCGGATGCGTGCACGCGACCTCAGGCTTCTTACATTGAACTCAGTTTACATCCATGCAAACATTGAATTTCAGTTTAACATTCACTTTAAACGTTTGAGTAATGTAAGTCTGAACTATAACGTGGAGCTGTGGTGGTGGAGGCAAGCTTTGCCAGCAGCAGCGTGTCAAAGAATGGAAAATCAGAGATCCATTAGGACGTACGCAGGTAGGCTACAGAGCCATATTTAAACGGACCGCCTTGTTGAGGGAATAAGGTGTGATTGGTGTGCAAAGCGTGGCTGATTGAAAGTAATCAGCAGACTGACAGCTGATTACAGCTGAGGCATGTGACTCCCGTGCACTACATGAACTAATGCGATGCTTCATTTGATGTTATTAGTCCGGCAGCCGGGGTTGTGGGGTGGGAAATTTGGTACTGAGTCTAGGGCTGCGAATCTTTGGGTGTCCCACGATTCGATTCGATTCCGATTCTTGGGGTCACGATTCGATTCAAAAAGCATTTTTTTTCAAATGGATTTTTTGGAAATTATGAATCGATTTTGAATCGTTCATAACGGGAATCGCGATTCTAATTTAAATCGATTTTTTTTGACACCCCTAATATAGTCTTTTTCATTGGCCTAAAATATTGTCTATATACATACATTCATGAATCCACTTGCTGACCGGCTGTCGATATTGAGCAATTTTTATTATTGGGGTTTATATGTGACCATATACCATTGACATCCTATAAGGCAAAAATGTCAACATTTCATTATGCTTTAAGTCAGGGGTTCTCAACGTTTTTGGCCGGGGACCCCCGGAAATGCTTTGGCAATGCCTCGGGACCCCCGCCCCGCCCGCCCCCTCCCGACCCCCAATATAAATTGACTGCTACAATAACCTTAGAGACAATACACCATAAATAAATACTGAAACCAGATATAATCATTAGGGAAGGTACTATGTGTACTATATGTAAACTCTTCATTTCCATTTTCCAGCCATTCAGTTGCCAAAAATTAAAATAATTTGGGGACCCCCCAAAATAATTTGGCGACCCACGGGTTGAGAACCCCTGCTTTAAGTAGCATGTGACATGTCAAACTAGGGGGTTTTCATGATTCTGAATCCATTCCGAGCATTAGTTTAGCACAAAAAAATTGGCTAAAAACGACAATTGCAATCATCACAAATGTGATAAGGTCAGCACATTTGAGCGAATTGAGTGTTTTTTTGTGCAAAACGAATGCTTGGAATGGATTCAGAATCATGAAAACTCCCTAGTTTGACATGTCACATGCTACATAAAGCATAATGAAAATTTGAAGATCTTGCCTTATATAGGATGTTAATGGTATGGTCACATAATAAGCCCCTATTAAAAGAAATGCTCAATGCCGACAGCCGGTCAGCAAGTGGATTCATGAATGTACTGTATATAGACAATATTTTAGGCCAATAAAAAAGACTATACCAAATTTCCCACCTTGATGGCCACACTAATTAACAGTGGATTGTGCCTTCTGCCAGCTCTAGAAAAATCTGTGATATACACAATATATCTCATTTTAATGCGACAAGTATATAGTGCTGATGGTGGCGCTATACTCTTGTCACGACAAGAGTTGGCATTGTCTGCGGCGTAAACGTCTTTAAATAAATACTTTTTGAAAAGTCTATGAGGAAAATGAACGGGGAATTCTTTTCCGGGTATCATGAGGGGGCGGGACTGCGACGCTCTATAAGTCGCTCTGGATAAAGAGCATGTGCTAAATGCCTAATTTGTACTCTGTTGGGAAACCACACCTTTGAAATAATTCTGTCAATTATGAATGCCCTATATCCTGATGTCCCATCATCATCATCCCATGTGAGATTTAGACTGAGAACATAACTGTATTTTACAGATGAAAGCTTAATGTATCTGTATTATATCTTAAACCAATTAACTGAGCACTTATCTTAATTGCTGATCCCTGTCTGTTAAGTTTTCATCATGATTTGGAAACACCTGCTGCATATCCCTTAAGAAGCAAGCATCTTACTTGAGCAAACTTTTAAATTACAGTGTTTTCTTTACTGTTATTTCTCTGTGTGAATCTTTTTCTATTTAATTACAGAATATTTCTACAATGTTTGGATCAGCAGCTCAGGATCTAGGTTTAATATTTGGGAGCAAACATGCACAATATCTGTGCCCTGCAAGTAGCTAAATTATGAATATGTATGTAGCTCAGAGATATTTGCATAACATCAGTTGGCAATAGACCTGTGTTTTGTGTGAGAGGAGTCTTAAGTAAATATTGTGTTTGGTGTGTTTAGATAGAGAAGAAATTGCAAAAGCGTCGTCAAACATTGACTCGACGAAAGTTTCTACCGGCGCGATTACCTGCCTCGATGGATGTGTTTAATTGAAAGTCAGTTAATTAATTCTCACAGCCCACAACTTCAATGCAAAAAGATGAACACCCACACACGCACGCACAGTTGCACACGCACACACACTCTCTATCTTACCCCCCCCACACACACATACACTGTGTGTGTGTGTGTGTGTGTTTGTGTGTGTGTGTGTGTGTGTGTGTGTGTGTGTGTGTGTGCCAGCAGGTTGTTCCTAAAGAGGAGCCAGTGAGGCCTCCTCAGTGAGCAGGAGGACACGTTCTGTCAGCTGATTGAAAAAAGGCCTCATCTAAATTTAAAATGTAATTTAAGAACCATTGAAATGTATAAGCCTCATCGCACCTCACATTATTAACAATTTACCAACATGCTTGTGTCACCTGGGATGTGTGCGTGCACGTGCTGCGTGCGTGCGTGCGTGCGCTTGGGCATGAAATCGCCTTTATGCTTCTGTGTGCAAGTCAAATTAAGTGTCTGTGTACGCGTGTATATCAACTATATCCTATTTGTTACTTTGTGAATATCCTTCTGTTGCTTGGCCAGTTGCCAGTAGCCTGCTACTAGCAATTGATTTATAGGCAGATATTCAGCCCTTACAGCCATTAAAGGGAACAGTTATAAAGCTGTTTGCTGTGACACCCAAGGACTCTTCATTATGTTTGCCTCCTCTTTCAAACCACTGATGCAGGAAGTATGCCCTGCCTAATAGGTGTGTGCGTGCGTGCGTGCGTGCGTGCGTGCGTGCGTGTGAGAGAGATTTGTATATGTGTGTAGAGGAATGAAGACCTTGTGCTGTTATATTCAAACAGAAGTTACCATGGTAACCACATGCACCATTCCATTATCAAATCTCAGGCAGGAAACACTTCAGTTGATCCACATGGCCCAGTTCCAATCCGCTCCCTTACTAACTTAAGTCCAGTGGTGGTAGAAAGTACGTAGTAAGTACATTTACTTAAGTACTGTACTTCATTACACTTGAGTATTTACAATTTCCAATTATTTTCCTTCTACTCCACTACAATAGGATCAAAATATTGTACTTTTACACTTGAAACAGGACATTCTGTACAATGAGTACATTTACTTTTGGTACTTCAAGTACATTTTGATATCAATACATTTGTACATTTACTCAAGTACATTTTGAATTCTGGACTTGTGACCATCTTGTGGACTTGAAATACCGATAACTTACATGCAGGTCTTTAAATATGTGACCTAAAAACCGCAATAATTTACATTCGGAAACTGCATTACCAGGGGAGTGAGGGTAATCCTCCAAAATTCAATCAATTAAGTATGCATATTAGTCACGAATGGCTAGAATGTCAACAAACATTTTATGTAGGCTAATATGCATATACAGTATGCATGGGTGTATGTATATGATTGCATATTTCTATATTCTTGGTTTGTCTCATGCAAAAATCTGCTGATGCTATTGTTTTTATTTTTGTCGAACTAAGCTC
Source organism: Electrona antarctica (assembly GCF_951216825.1). Lineage (NCBI taxonomy): Eukaryota > Metazoa > Chordata > Actinopteri > Myctophiformes > Myctophidae > Electrona > Electrona antarctica. Next base: position 44,452,725 of record NC_136809.1, read on the forward strand.
TGGAAATGTGTTTTTGTTTTTTTGTAACTAAGTTACTCTTCAAATAAGGTCGGCATAATAAGCCTAGGCTCCAGCCTACGGTCCCTACACCTTTTCGGTGTTGTAGGCTATCTGAATCCCCCCCCACCGACCCCCCCTTTTTTTCCCTCACTGTATATGTTTCTTTTCCCTTTTTACCTCCATTATGATGAATTCCTGTTCTGTTCTTTGTCTATATAGAAGTGTCTATTTGTACGTCTCTAAATGTT
>NC_136809.1:44455472-44465472 GCF_951216825.1 Electrona antarctica
TTTGGTGTAGAGGGAAAGAAGAACAGGCCAAGTTCAGAGTGAACGGTCAAATGGAAAATACACATGAACATGAATGTTAACATGAATCCAACACGCAGCACTGTCAAACAAGTCTATGAAGCTATCTACTGTATGTCTATGAAACCTATTGAAAAGGTGTGTGGGGGTCCCTGCTTCATCTTTCTCTCAGCTAAGGGGTCCTTGGCCTGAAAAACATTGAAGACCCATGATTTAGCCTACTGTTTTCTTTTGAATATCTTTCCTAGTCATTTTGCACTTCACTTGGGGGTATTTGATGAAAGCAGTGCTTTAAAAGCAATGATACATTTAACCACTAAAGCCGTATATTTTAAAGTAAAAAGATATACTAAAATAAAAGCTGATCTTAAGCTGTGTAAGCTCACACATGTTGCATAGAGACACATTATGAGCTCATAGATATATATCTGTTATGAAATGGACATTTCTTGAAGATTGTCCAACCTATAATTACCCAAGAGTGACAAGTAAGGGCATTTTATCAGGTATTTGACCAATCTGGGAACTAAATCGTTACCAAGAAATTTCTTCACCAATGTGTTTCTAAAGGTGTCTAATAACATATACTAAAAGTTTGAAATTCAAAAAAAACACTCCTTGGGCTAAATTAGGCCATATCCACTTGACCAAATGTGCTGACCTCATCACGTTTGTGAGGCCGTTTTCCTCCCAAGGAGTGTTTTTTGTGCAAAACTAATGCTTGGAATGGATTCAGAATCATGAAAACCCCCTAGTTTCATATGTCACATGCTACTTAAAGAATGATGAAATTTGGACTTTTTTTCCTTATATAGGATGTTATGGGTATGGTCACATATTATGTTAATAACTCAATTTCCCACGGGAGTTGAATTTCAAACTTTTAGTACATGTTATTAGACACCTTTAGAAACACATTGGTGAAGAAATAGTTCCCAGATTTTCATAGATTTCTCTTACTAACAGACTGCTCTGTTGACTGAATGCCAATAGCCTGGCACATAGATGCGTCCTTCCTATATCAGACTGGGCCCAATCCCAAGTCAGAAAAGTCATGTCCTTTCCTGTAGTTATGGTTCTTCCAACCAGACCACTGGGCAGCACGTCAATACTTTTGATTCAAGTGTTCAACAACAGATGGTTTGGGCTGACTAGCATATAATATCGTGCAGTCTGGGCAGAGTACCAGTCGTTTCCACCCCCCAAGAGCAGAACAGTGAGGAATAATGCATTGTTGTTATTCTGCTTTCCAGCCAGCAAAGTACTGACTCCTGCCACGCAACACCTGGAATCTGGTTTTCTAAACCTTATTATCCTCACCATCCTACTGTCTACTCTGTCTCCCTTCTTCCGCTCCTTGTCCCCCCCTCCTTCAATCATCATCTGGACAGGTTAGGTTAGGTCAGGGGTTCTCAACGTTTTTGGCCGGGGACCCCCGGAAATGCTTTGGCAATGTCTCGGGACCCCCGCCCCGCCCCCTCCCGACCCCCAATATAAATTGACTGCTACAATAACCTTAAACCATGTTGGGCGGGAACCCCTTTTGGTGTTTTAAGCATTGTTATAATTTAGCTATTGAAAAATAGCAGATCTACAAGCTCATAGCGCGCCACCGAGTGGCGCGCTATGAGCTTGTAGGTCTGCTATTTTTTAAAAATCGTGAAAATAAAATATATATATATATATTTTTTTGTTTTGTTTTTTGAAAATAATTTGGGGACCCCCTAAAATAATTTGGCGACCCCCCGAGGGGTCGCGACCCACGGGTTGAGAACCCCTGGGTTAGGTGAGCGGCAAACACAGCAGCTCCTCTGCTTTTCAGTCCAGGTGGAGCGTGATGTAACATTTCAACTTGTAGCAGCAAGCTATACAGGGCTTCAAGGGTTCAAGGTTGTACTTTGTTACATCATAAGAGTGAAACTTATTTTTGTCTGGCTTCCTTACAGACAATGCAGCAGCGTATAGATAGCATAACATTCAAACAACAAAACACAGCAAGCACAGCAAATAAAGGTAATGAGTATAAGAGTAAAAATAAAATAGTAACATATACTGTACATGTGCATGTTTTCCCTGTTGTAGCAAAAGTTGGGTAAACTTTATGTGAACAGCTTCACAGTAGGTTATGTTCCATATATACAGCAATTTTAGTTTTAAAAGGTACAATTACAGCCTGATAGTGCAAGGGGGGGGGCTAGAGTTTTCCTTCGCCCGGTTTCGCTCTGGTTCTTATCAGTTCGTTCATGTATCTGATTGTTCGGGGGAAGAAGCTTTTTTGCAATCTGTTTCCAGTGGCTTTGAGACTGCGAAAACGTTTTCCATGCGGCAGCATCTCAAACAGTCTGCGGTTGTGATGGCTTGGGTCTTTCATAATTCCACGAGCTTTGCTGACACAACGTTCGTCATACAGGGCTTCGATCGGGGGGAGATCCCATCCGCTGATCCGTTCGGCTGTTCCCTCTGCATTGCTTTGTGGTTGAGGTCGGTGCGGCTGCCATACCAGGCCGTGAAGCAGCCAGTCAGACTGCTCTCTGTGGTGCCTCTGTAGAAAGCTTTTAGAACTTTGGGGCCCATGCCAGCTTTCTTCTTAGGAAGTAGATGCGTTGTTGTGCTTTCTTCACCACACGCTCCGTCTGTACTGCCCAGGTGACGTCTTCACTGATGTGTACTAATTACTCCCAGTATTGACGCTATTGAGAACGTGAACCATTCACTGCTTGAGTCCATGAAGAGCTGATGTATGTGGACACCAGCCTGAAGAAAAACATTACCACAAAACGTGCAATACTGCAATGGCGACAGAGGAACTCAACCTTGTGACATATTGGCCTTGTGACATATTGGCATCGTTGACCTGCTGGTGAAGAGATGTGATGCCATGAGAAGGTCAAGTCGGTTGTTGTCAGTGTATATAGCGCCAAATCATGAGTCTTGTGACACTTTACATATAGAGAAGGTCAACCTCAATGGCCCTACTAGAGACTCAACAATTACTCCACAAGCAAGCATTTGAAGACAGCAGCAAGAGAGGAAAGAAAACACCTTTAATGACAAGAAACCTGGAAGAGAAGCTAGCTCTAGGTGGGTGTCCGTCGGCCTTGACTAGAGATGGGGGAGAGAAAGAGAGACTGAAATGTGAGCTTGTACATCATCTGTACATGTCCATTTCACCACACTCGCACATCTCTAACCCTTACCCCTAAACCTAACCTTTAATCCTAACTCTAACCCCAACCTGAATCTTTTCCTAATATGTAAGCATATATATAACTATAAATATCTTCTTCTTTAACCATAAAGCAACCAGGAAATCATCCTCACCATGTCTATCTCTCAAAACATTCTGTACTTGTAAGTGCTGAAAATACACGTACACACACACACACACACACACACACACACACACACACACACACACACACACACACACACACACACACACACACACACACACACACACACACACACACACACACACACACACACACACACACACACACACACACTTACATTACATACATACCACGTACTGTACTGTACTGTACACGCACACACTCGATCACCCGCATAAATGCCACACAAATCACAGTGGGATCTGCACATTGATTGATGGCTTACAGATCTGCTGTGCTAAGCTTCAAATATGTATCACGTGTTCCCGCGGTCTCTCATCTTCTGCCACATGTTCATCGACCCAGCACCCCTGCTGTCAGTCATCTTTCCACTCCTACGATCACAACCTTTCAAGTTCATGGATAGCAGATTGGTCACATCCACGCATTGCATCTTCTGCAACCAGCAATGTCCCAGACATCTCAGTAATACAGTAACTGTAATCAGTGGTGTAACTACTATTTATAGTGTTGTTTGTGTCTAATATAAATGTTAAATGTAATTGATCATATTTGGTAGCTTCAACAGACCTCTCCCTTTTACATGTTAGGCAACCGTAAATCTTTGTGCTACTTTGCAACAATTGACAACTTTTTTTCTCACTGCCACATGAGTCAGTGAGTGGTGTTGCAACAACAATGACAGAAATGTGTGTCACAGTGGGGAGGAAAAAGGGGGTAAAAATAATTGGCTACTCTAAATAAAAATAATAAATATCACACCTGTGTGAAGTGAGGGGCAGGGCTGGACTGGGACAGAAATTCGGCCCGGTCATTTTTGCGTGAATTTGGCCCAGACCGGCCCACCACAACCAGCACGCAGATACCGTAGCAGAAACTCTACCGCCCGCTCCGTCGAGGCACACACAAACAAACAAGCCCTAATACCACCACTTTTACAGAACAACATAAATGATACAAACCAACAGACAACTACACAACCCTTTGTAGAGGGTTTATTTGTCACTCACTGATACAGGTACAGTGACATTATCATGATGGCACTGGCAGAATGGCCTGCCGCCTATTGGCCTGCCTGCCTGTTTTTGTTTTTTATCATGGCGGCCCCCTACGGTCGCGGCCCACCGGGAATATGCCCGGTATGACCTGTGGCCAGTCCAGCCCTAGTGAGGGGTGCTCTTGTCATCATACATCATCTCATTCTGGCCAATCACAATTTGCGTCCTCACTTTTCCGCCCTCACTTCTATCTTCAATATGTACTTTGCTCAGCCAATCAAATCATTGATATGGGGTGATCAACCAATCACAAGCCAATGTTTGTGTTTACACAAGCCAATGTTTGTGTTTACACAAACCCGGAAAGCTGGGCATATGAGGGGCTGGCGTTCCTTAAAAAACTGTTCCTATGACATCATGTTGAAAGACTCTTTTCCACTACAGGCCGTATCAAACCATACCAAAGATCTCCCATGCTAACGGCAAGCCTCAGCAATTTATCCATCTTGACCTTTAAAATGAGGATGATGAAATCTTGATCTTCTTCTCTGTGTTGTTGTCTACACAGTATGCTGTGAAATATCACACATTAATGAAAGCACTCTTGTTCTGTCACACGGGCGGCGGTGGCTCAGGAGTAGAGTGGCTGGATGGTAACCGCAAGGTTGCCAGTTCGAACCCGGGCTCCCCCAGAGTTAGTGTCGAAGTGTCCTTGAGCAAGACACTGAACCCCAAATTGCTCCCGATGTGCTGGCTAGTGCCTTGCATGGTTTCTGCCGCCATCGGTGTATGAATGTGTGTGTGAATGGGTGAATTGATGCACAATCTATGTAAAGGCGCTATATAAATGCACCATTTACCATTTACCATTTACACCAAAAACCTGTACTGTACTGAGTTCATTGATGTAATGTTTAATTTCTGCCTTGTTTCGGCCATGCTGCCTTCAGTGTGTGAAGTGTGCCTTCTGATGCCCAAAATGTTTCATTGCAGTGGCATAATTAAATCACCCGACCCTTTCTGAGTGCGACCCTTTCTTTCTCTAAATGTCAGCAGTTTATTAGGACAACGAACCAGACGGTCAGAGAGCAGTGGGATAGAAACAATAAGGATTATTGCTGGCCCGCATATTTTTTTAACTTTTTACCCTACCCCAAAAATATATATAATTGATAATGCATGACGAGTTGGCCCAATATTGGAAAATAGTGGGGAAAGAGTGGAGTTCCGTATGCAGCAGGCAAACGCTGTTATCTAGTTGTAAGCACTTTCTATAGCCCAATAAACAGTCCAATACATTGCTGTTGTTATGGTTACAACTAAGCAGTCTAACACAGTGGTTCCCAAACCTTTTAGCCCTAAAAGAGATTTTTTTTAACCTCCCCGGGACACAAACTAGTGAAAATAGCGGATCTACAAGCTCACAACGTGTCGCTACGTGAATAAATGTAACATGACAGTCAGGAACAGTGATTTAGAATGCTGATTGAGGTGTTCCAATATCCAATATTTAACACTAGAACACTGATGTAGAAAACTGTCACAGCATCACTATAACGTTGGGTATATTTGACCCGCTATATATATTAAAATACATGTATTGTTATAATCAGCAACATCAAATAATCACATATTTACAACTGTTCGGGTGAAATTCACCCAGCGTTCGATCGTCTTCTATGGTTGGGTGACAGTGTTTCAGAAACATGCATCCCATGGCCATGGTTTTGGTATAATTCTGGTTACATCACTGCATCTGACTCCATGACCTTATCCAGTACAGTAGGAGAGAGATCTATGCTTCTGTTACTTCGTGTGCATATACAGATTATACACCATGCAAGTGTGCTTGTGTATGTTGATGAGTGCGCACATGCATGAATGTGTGTGCGACTGTGCGTGCATGCGTGCATGAATGTGTGTGTGCGTGCGTGTTAGTTACAGTGCCAGCTTTCGACTCCATGCTGGTAGAAGCCTGTGGGCCCAACATCTGCTCACAGCTGGTAGGAGTGGGTCTGTCTCTTCCATCCATTCTCACCCGCACACTGCTCTCCTGTTGTTTACACTTTTCTGCAAGACTCATTTCAACCTTCCTCCTTTCCTTCCTTCTTGCCTTTCATCCCTCTTCTGTCTCTTCATTGCTCCTCAGTCAGTCCTCCCCTCCTCATCCTCTGTGGTTCTTTCCAGTCTGTTTCCCTTCCTCCCTGCCACCCTCACCATTCCTCCTTCTTCTTGGTTCACAACTTTCTAGGCTTTCCGCAAAAGGGTGAAATCAGCCCTCAACGGCTTCTGCCAGAAATATGGGCAGGTAAGGCTTCCCCTACCACTCCCCTACTGGGCGGGGCTTCTGGCGGGGTTTCTTTCTTTTGACACGAGTTGGGTGTTGTCATATTCCAATTCAGCCTGAAAACCCATTCTGCCAGTCAGCTCGGTATAGACTGATACCTCCCGGGTTCTGAAAACCCATTCTGCCAGTCAGCTCGGTAGACTGATACCTCCCGGGTTCTGAAAACCCATTCTGCCAGTCAGCTCGGTAGACTGATACCTCCCGGGTTCTGAAAACCCATTCTGCCAGCCAGCTCGGTAGACTGATACCTCCCGGGTTCTGAAAACCCATTCTGCCAGCCAGCTCGGTAGACTGATACCTCCCGGGTTCAAATCTTGCTTGCGCCACTATTTTTGTGCCAACCGCAAAGAACTTTTTGTTCTGCCGATAAAGTCAAGTTTTAGACCGTGGCCGATTAAGACTTAGGTGACGGAATCCGACATACATGGCCGGTTAAGACTGAGGTTAGGGTTAGGATTTGGGGTAGGGTTAGTAATGTCTGACATACATGCAGTACATGCGTTCACCTGTGGCTTTGTGCGGTGCCACTCAAAGTGACTACTGGGGTTGGGCTGCTGGCTGCAAAGGCCAACCCCTGTTAGCAATATACTTCCGAACATCCAGGTGTAGTTTGGCTCCCATGAAAGTGTCATGGCGTAGCCCAGTCACGTGACCATGTCCTTTCCTTCTCTAAGCTTCCTTGTATACTTCCAGGAAGTGAGGTACCAGGAACAACTATAAAAGTACAGGAAGTGAGGGCAGCCAGGGAAAAGGTTTTTTAGGTATATAAAAAAATAGTGTTTGGTGGTGGTTTGTCAAAGAGACTCTTTTAAGGCCAATACTGAACCATAATCTGACATTTAAATCTGAATCCCTTCAGAGCTTTTGGACAAAGGGGAACCTGCTGTGGCTCCAGGCCTCCTGACTTGAAGATTGGGTGAGGAATATACTTTTATGCCCAGCTTTTGTCTGTTTGTGCAACGATTTTATTGGCTGAGCACCCCGTAGCGATGATTTGATTGGCTGAGCACGCCATAGCGATGATTTGATTGGCTGAGCACCCCATAGCAATGATTTGATTGGCTGAGCACGCCATAGAAATGATTTGATTGGCTGAGCACCCTATAGTGAAACACAAACATTGAATGCCATTGACAATGAATGGCCAGTTTTGAGTGTTTGTGTAAACACAAAGATTGTGTACAAACATTGAAGACAAAAGTGAGGACGCAAATTGTGATTGGCCGGAATAAAATTATGTATGATAATGTATGATGATAACAGCGGCCCTCACTTCACATTGAATGTTCCATTGAATTGAGTTGTTATTTTTGTTAGATCAATTGGGACAGATAACGATATTGCAGGTTGACCTAGCCGCAATTTGCAACACTAGATCTTTGAGGGGCGCTAGCCCATTATGTTTGTGTGTACCCAATAAGTGTAACAAGTGTATGATGACATTGTAAATGTATTTCTTTACAAGAGCGCCCCTCACTTCACACGGGTGTGATTTTTTTATATTGGGTTGAATCTAGAGTTACAACACCCTCCATTGACAGCACATTGATCAAATGTGCTGTCAGTTTGGAAGCGCTCGTTTTCATTAACGCGTCGCCTTTTGCCTCCTGCATTATGCTGTGCAACTTCAAAACGGTACGCAGGGCCTTTCATGTGACTTCGACAAGCACTTCCAAACTATTATTAGGCGGGAAATATTTATCCTCCCTTTTCCTTCCACCCAGAGCCATCTAATAGAAGATATTGAGGGGGGCGGAAACCGAGCGCTCAAGCGCTGTTCATGCAGCCTGAACTGAGACAAGCTGGAGTTGGAAATACATTGTTTTCAACGAGTGTGGCGCAAATAGCTATTTTAACTGTTTTACAGTATTGTACAGTAACAAAGTCTCTTTAATGGTTATGTTGTACTACAAAACAAACGCAGTTTGCGTCTATATCTAAGGCTCTGCTTCCACCATACACCATCCTATTTGTTGTTTTTCTTCCCTCTCTTCATCGTTCCTGCCCTACTTCCTACTCCTTTTTTGTTTCTCCCCTCTGTTCTGTATCCTCCCCCCCTGCCAGCCTCTCCACCCGCCATTCCTCTCTCATTCGTCTTTGTTCATAACTTCCTATATATATTTCCACTCTTCCCAATCCCTTCCACCACCATGACCTCCTTAAACCCTTATGAGCTACAGCGCCGTACTTCTTATGAAACACGAGGAACAAGGGATTGGCGTTTAGCTCTAAAGACCATAACCGGGCAGCGCTTTAGGATTTACAGGAAGCAGTTGACCTAGCAAATTGACATAATAAGAGGCTGTACCTTGCCTTTAACGACTGTAAATTCCCCATGAATATTAACAAGACTTGTTAAGAGTGTCCATTCAAAGGGCTATTTCAAGTTGAACACCCGCTGTATGTTTTTTTTTTTTTTTTTTTTACCAAGGTGCTGTATGTTGTTAAGCCTCCAGCTGCTTATCACGAGGAGTTGACACTGTTGTGGTGGGCTTAATGGAAATGCTTCAGTTTTTTTAACCACTTAAACCCCCAGACCACTGTTTCTCAAACCCATTTGTGGATCACGGACCAATTTTTATGGGTCACGACTCGAGTAAAAATCCCATTTAAAATCTACATTTAAAAATTATATATTTCAAAAGATTTTTTGGGGGATCTGCGGCATTTTGGATCAATTGGAGAGGCTTAAGTGTGCATGCCGGTAGGCCAGTAAGGAGAGTCAAATTTTGATATGACTCCACGTACACACGCGCGCGCACACACACACACACACACACACACACACACACACACACACACACACACACACACACACACACACACACACACACACACACACACACACACACACACACACACACTTGTCTTGTTTCTAACTTCTTCTCAATCATCATGATTATCCTATAACGTGGCTACTGTGTAGAACTTCAACCTGCCTAGATGGTCAAAAAACAACTTTCTTATTCCCTCTGTCCGTTCCTCTCAAACACCAACACGATTGCATGTTGCCTCTTCCCTCAGCTCACTTTGGAAACACTGCAAACATTCACAGCATTTTTAAACAGAGAGGTAGAAAGAACTAAGAGATACGTTAGTAGTGCAGGGCCCACTTGAATATCTCAAAAGCGTTCACGGGCCACCATCTGACCACTTCGCCTGCCGTGTTAAGTGGTCAGAGTGGGGTGAGCAACGTGCCTGTTCAGAGCATGTTTATTTAAAGGTATATTTCAAAACACTTTTGGTCATTTTATAGTCTACTCAGGCTTATGTGAACACCCCAG
>NC_136809.1:44470472-44587972 GCF_951216825.1 Electrona antarctica
CGAGTGTCTCTATTCAGGGATGAACTTTGGGCTAAAATAGTCAATCTAATTGTACCTTAGTTGACGCCGGTCAACTCACATTTACTGTGAGTGATTAAGCAAGATGAAAACATCACACAGATTGTATTATTCCCATATTACGTACAGTACTAAACAAAGCTGACAAAAAAAGAGTATGGCAGGAGCTAAAAAAAACTGTGGCTGAAGCAGTATGAATCCGTAAACTGAGGAAAGTGTCACACCTGTTACTTCTTATTGTCACACCTGTTACTACTTAAACTATGATCAAAGCACTAAACTAGGTTACATTATCCAAAATATCCATATTAACAAAAAACTGTCACAGGATGGAATTATCCTTTTAAGACTCATTGTAGATAAATATAGAAAACATAAAGATGCAATAAGAAGCCTGCAGTGGTATAACACACTTGGTGGCTGCAATGTCATTGTATCCTTTTCTGGATTTTCTATATCTAAACATAGACTCAAAATGGTTGGAAACAAGACACTGAAAATAGAGTGAAGCACACATGCAGTGTGGAGAATACAGATAATGGACGAAGCGAGCCATACGGAGCCGTTTTGAAGCCACTATTTCAGCGAATTAATCACCCATCTTGGAATTTCTGGTCGCGAAAAGCAACTGGAAAAAAAAGTGCCCTTCTGGGCACAGGTCTCCACCAGGAGGATAGGAGTGTGTGTGTGATGTTTGGCAAAATGTTTAGGAGTGATATAAACATGTTTGTTTGTTTTTTGCAACAATTTTCTTCATTTTGTTGAGGAAATGCAGAGCCAGATCACTCATAGCATCTCTGAGGATAGAATTCTGGATGAGCAGGACATGTGCAGCATTTTGTACAAAACGGGCCACTCCTGAAGACTTTGGAAGGCAATCTTAGCTAATCAGTGTAGAATCTGAGAAATTAAACGGACTCGTCTTGATCACATGACTACAGAGATTATGTATACCGATTTGGATGAAATCTGTGCGACTAATATAAACAATGTGTTTTGCAGAAATCGGCCTCATGGTGGCGCTATAACCGGCAGATGTGGAGGGATGCAGGGAAAATGTTTTTCCATGGCCTCTAGGGAGTGCGCATACAAAGTTGTACACAGATCGATGCAGTTATAGGTAAAAACAGGAATTGCCCTGTTATAGCGCCACCATGAGGCTGGTTTGGAAAATAAATTGTGTCATGTCGTCCTCAGCCTAGTGGAAATGTGCGTGTATAATTTCACGGAAATTGCACACTGTGTTTGTGATTTGTGGCATTTTGTTCGAAACGGACCAATCATGTGAGCTTTGGAAGCGAATCTTAGCCAATCAGGAAGGAAGATGGGAAATGGTGCAGATCCGTGTTGATCACATGACTATGGAGATAGTGTATACCGAATTGTGTGATGTATGGATAAAATGTGTACGAGTAATCTACAGAAATGTGTTTTGCCTAAATTGGCCTCATGGTGGCGCTATAACAGGCCGTTGAGGAATATTTGGGGCAGAGGTTCGTCGTTGGCATCCAGAGAGTATGTGTGCAAAGTTTGGCATGGATCGGGCACACGGTGCCGGAGATTAGCTGGTAACAGACGGACGGAAGGAAGGAAGGAAGGAAGGAAGGACGGACGGACGCACACACGGACGGAGTGCAAAACATACTCTCTCTCCATGCCTTCGGCCTGGTGGAGACAATGAATGCTGTTAAAAAGGGCAGCAAGGGCGGGTCTTCACTCAGGGGAACCAGTAGAAAACCTAGAATTACATCCTACTTTATCCATTTTAAAATGAATGGTACGATCATTTTGAAAAACGCATAGGCCTAATCTAACTATAAATGCACGATTAATGCGCCTCTATCTGTCTATGTGTGTGTGTACGGTTGTAATGCACGTAACTCGAGAACCGTTTGCCCCACCGACTTCAAATTTGACACACGCGTTCCACCTCGTTTTTTTAATGTTTTTTTGTGGCTTTCGCCTTTATTTTATATATTTTATGGAGGGACACAGACAGTTAAAACGGGTGCTATAACAAGTTGACACCGGGTATTATTATAGGTTCCCAAGTTGCATCATTCTCAAGTAGGCCGGTGGCCGACGGGCACGTACAGGTCTAATGACGTGGTAATTCTTCTTCATGCAGCCAGCAGGGGAATAGCGCCACCTAGGCGATTATTGAGAACTGCAGCCTTTAAATCCACTTCCTCATTGGCTTCATTTCAAGACGGCATGCTTGTTGTCACCTGGTAGAGAAGCACGCACGCACGCATGCACGCACACACACACACACACACACACACACACACACCCTCATATAATATATTATATTCACACGCAGTATTGACTGCATGGATGAAAGTGGGTAGAATGATGATGTTATTAGGCCACCTGACTGTGTCTGCCTCCCTCAGCGGTAGCGGTTTCTTTCCTCACTTGTCTTCATCCCCTCTCACTTTGCCACGCTCAGCCATCTTTCAGGTGTCTCGCCGTAACCATGGTGATGAACTTGAATGACCCTCGCGGGGCACGCCGCGGCACGAACCCTAACCTGAGAGAGCCAAGCCCAGCTGGCGAGGAATAACAATGTCAGCAGCCCTCACATATTGCACACGTTAGACGCGTCACCACACACACAGAGGCACGCACGCACACACACACACACGCACGCGTGCACGCATGCATGCACGCATGCATGCACGTGCGCACACACACACACACACACACACACACACACACACACACACACACACACACACACACACACACACACGTTTCTATCAATTGATATGCTTGTGAGGACATCAACATTATAGGATGGGCAATTTTGCCTTTATGCATGGTTGTTGCCATTTTTAACCGAAAATAGCTGATCTACAAGCTCACAGTCACATCATTGATGCAGTACGACGTGCCGTGAGCTTATTTATTTTTTTATCCTAAAGAAACCTTTTCTCGTGTGCGGCATTGTCCTGCTACTACTGACATGTGGCCCTCACACACACACACACACACACACACACACACACACACACACACACACACACACACACACACACACACACACACTGATATATTGCATATGCAGAGAGGGAGACAGAAAAGTGCTACGTGTGTTTATTCATGCTGCAGCATAGAGAATCACTCCCCTACATCCCTGTGCCTGACCTTCGGCGATATTAACCCATTCTGACCTGAGATCAGATTCTAAAAATGTCTTCTACATCCTGACAGTTCGATTAAAAAAAAATAGCAGATCTACAAGCTCGTAGCGCGCCACTCGGTGGCGCGCTATGAGCTTGTAGATCTGCTGTTTTTCAATAGCTAAAGCATAACATAATGCTAACACCAAAAGGGGTTCCCGCACAAAACGGGTTAAGGAGTCTTCTTCATTCCTAACAACCTCCACTGCTCCTGCCTAAAAGAAAAAAAAATAAAGGAAAAAATAAAAAGGTAGGAGAAAAAAGCAATTCATCCATTCTCCAATAACTTTGCACCAGCAGGCAATTATGTCTGTTTTTCTGCCACCGCTCTGCCTGTCAATAAAGCGCTCCTAGACGGGGAGGGCAAAGATGTGAATCAAGGAAGCGATTTGGAAGAGATTGCTGGGCGTTTGAGGAAATGAGACAGCGCAAGCACGGAGAGACGGTTAGAAAAAAGATGGCTCTGTTAAGAAATGTGTGAAGATAGTGGAAGTGAAAGTGATATTAAAAGTGTGACTTATAATAAGCAAGGAGAGAAAGGAGACCGCAATAGGGGAGTTGTGATTTTGACATATCGCTGGCATAAGGACTGCGCCTGGTGCGGAAATGGAAAGCATCACATCACCGTTATGGGAAAAGAGGCGTGGAATTGAACCTGAGCTGCATTTTGGGGAATTAAATAAATCATATAATATTATATTACAGTATATTATCAGCCCCCATGTGTCGCTCTTAGCTCAAAGTAATTGAATGTGATTCAGTGACTGATATCCAGAAGGTGGGCCATCACCACAAAATAGTTGATTTAATTTTAAACTAAACGATATTACACATCATGTTGTACAATAGGCACATGCACACAACACATTTATGGAGGTATACAGTTAATTCCCACTCAGTATGCCCACTTTTCTTTTTGCGTGTACATACTAGGCTACTATAAGTACACCATGGCTCTATGTTGCACACCATGGCTTTCTCCTCAGTTGACAGAAGGTCCAAGGTCGGATATTGCTATATCCTTTTGAATGACATTGAATTCTATTCTATTCACTATTCAGTCGCACTTCGAAACACTGGAGAAAGAGTAGCATTGCTATATGGTTTCCGGCATTCCTCATGGCAATGATATACAGGACAGGACAGATGCACATAGTGATGGACTTGACCTGCCACCGTTAATTCCAACCACAGGGCGGACTTTACTGAGTATGTATAATGTTGAGCAGCCCAATTCATGCATGAGTATATGTGTCAACCAAGCAGAATCCTGTCTTCTCGTGCACCTCAATGGCTTATCGCTGTGCTTACTGGGCGAAACGCCCGTAAACCCTAACCTCACCCCTTGTTTGTGCCTGTAGGAGGCTCCTTGTTAATCACAATGTATTTACACCTATATGTATGCATGCACAAGCCTTATGCAAACACGTGTGCACCTTAGAGTATATATGAATAGAGACGGCACCCGAGTTCTCCTCCCATCCACTTGCATTAAGTTGCTCAAAAGCGCATGAGGCGATTTCACTGTGCATTCTGGGTAGGAACAGAGTGCATTCTGGGATGGATTGGGCCCAAACACATGAACGCGCTGCCGCTGACTATCATTGCAGGCATTCAGCGTTCACGTGTCATCGTGTGTTTGGGCCCACGCTGCAATATCAAATTCGGCCACTATGTCCATTTCGCCTCAGGGTTTCATCCGGGTGCCGTCTCTATTCATATATACTCTAAGGTGTGCACACACAGTGTGTGTGAGAGGGGTTGGGGGTCTCCAACACTCATTCCTCAAACTGCGTGCATGGTCCCTTTCCCTGCTATGTCCTTGTCCTCTGGTGCGTGTCGTGTGTTTATTTCATAGCATGTATTTTTCTTCTCCCAAAAATGCAGTGGTGGAAACTAGATCAAGTATACTGACTTAAGTAGAATTTTGAGGTATTTGTACTTTACTTGAGTATTTTCAATTTACAATACTTTTACTTTTACTCCACTACATATATTTGAAAACCTTAGTTACTAGTTACTTTGTAGATTCTGATTATTATGAACCACTTACGCCCTATATACATTTCGGCCGATTTAGAGCTCACAATGTGTCGCGAATCTCGTGATCCGATGCTTGTAGATCTGCTATTTTCAAAAGATTTTTCTGCATTCTACATAATGAGTACTTTTACTTACATAGTAAGAGTTACATGTTGATGACAATACTTTTCCGGACGTTTACTTGTAACAGGGTATTTTCTATATTGCTGTATTGATACTTTTTCCTGCTCGTACTTTTTCCACCAGTGCAAATACTGCATGTCCCTATTGAAAGTAGACCTCTAGACTATATATGCACTCACGTAATATGGCGGGATCTATGAATATCCCAATGCGGCCCATCCTTGTAATAATCAATAATAATCATCTTCATATCTACATGTTTGATCCCCCCCAGAATCTGAAAACATCCCAACAGAAACACAGATTGGGCCAAACACCAAATGCACGGTGGCAAAAACCAAATACTTCCGTATTGACCAGTGCATGTCTTTAGTGAGTCTGATTGATGTTCAACCCTGTATGATATTGATGTTTGCGTAATGGATTATATTGTCCTTGCTGTAGAAACCTGATGAGATCATGAGTTGTAATTTTGATCTGTTCATTTTCTATAACCCTTAATGTTCATTCTGACACTATGATTGCTGACTTGTCATTACAGGATGGTTATGTGTTTCGATTGAGAATTGGTCATTTGGGGTCATGGTTAATTGCCTCATCACCATGCATGGCCCATGGGTGTCTGCTGCTGTTCTACTGCATGTAGTAGATGTGAGCACTGCCCACTTCCTTCTATATAACCACCCACACATTATGACCTTTTTATTACATATAGATCAAACAGTTGCGTTGTCTCTCATAAAGAAATCATCAATGATGATGTTTTTTGATTTGATTGTGCTTTGTTTCGTGTGCAAGACAAATGTTAAAAGGGTATTTCCTCCCATCAGTATACAGTGTCTCATGGATGCTTTTAGACAATGCCAGTAAACCAGTTTTTTCCGTTTCTTCACTTAAACATGACATAGAGGTCCTCCACTCAACAGTGCCATTGATTGTCAACACTCAGCATGAGCTGCCTTGAATGACTCACTGACGTATATGGGTCCATTTTGGTCATTTTTTACACTCTCAGAGTTAAACGTATACACTCAATCTCAGCGTGTGTCAAGCCGAAATATGTTTTGTTGATGTGCAATGACCTTGGAGGTGTGATCTCATATGGACGAATCAATCAGCAATGGGGTTGTTTTGGCAGAAAAGTGTCCCTTTAATAAATAAATAAAAGTGTTCTGGCTCAGTGGTCATTTTCAGATTGCTGCACTGCACCGTGCGGTGCCCCGGCCGTCTCTCGGCTTCCCATGGCTCGCTATTGTTTTTCCCTATTCCCTTTCTGACAGCGAGCGGTGTGACTGTCTATTTGCAGGTAGAGCTCTCCAGAGGCACTAATAATACCCAGGGCTGAGATATCACTGCTGCCTACACCATAAACCCAGGTATCAGGGGAGAGGAAGATGGGGGGTGTGTGTGTGTGTGTGTGTGTGTGTGTGTGTGTGTGTGTGTGTGTGTGTGTGTGTGTGTGTGTGTGTGTGTGTGCGTGTGTGCGTGTGTGCGTGTGTGCGTGTGTGCGTGCGTGTGTGCGTGCGCTGGGAAGGGGTATGTTTGAGAGAAAGAAGCGGATGAAGGATTGACAAAGGAGGAGGGATGGGCGGAGCAGACTGTCAGTTCCAAAAGACAAATCTGGTTGTTTTGGTATCGTTTCTTTTCGTAAATATCCGCCATTTTGGGGCGGCGTGATTAAATGAGCTGACAGCATGTCCCTTTAAGGACATGCACATTTAAGGCCCTGTAATTTTCCGACACCTTTTTGAAAGTATAACGCACATTTTGTCCAATCCGCTGATCTGGCTTATATCGTAGCACAGAATGTGTAACTCAGCACATTCTGGGGTTAATCATGCACATACAGTACATACAGATTGGCATGCATGTGACACATGTACATGCACTTGCATGACAGCATGCACACGCAAATGTGCACGCTCTCTCTCTCTCACACACACACACACACACACACACACACACACACACACACACACACACACACACACACACACACAGATGAGTCAATGCATGTGCATACAAATTTGCCTCTGCCGCCCACCTTTTCTCTCTCGTTTTATGTCCTTCACACTCAATCCACCACACACACACACACACACACACACACAGCCGTGTCTTATGACGGCTGTGCCGCTGCATACATTGAGCTTAGTGTGGATTGGAGGCTCTAATGCAGATTTATACTTCGTTGTGCGCCGGAAAAGATGAGCAGCAAGTTCACAACGCGTGGTGGTGGATGCAATGCGCAACAACGTGGTAAGGTATAAAATATAATTGAGGCTTATTAAAGGGGGGGGGGGGGGGGGATGAGTGTGTGGGTGGCGAGGATATATGAAAAAAGAGGCAATCACCTTGTCATTGCTGTTTGATCTGACCCAAATTGGAGGAGCCTGTGTCTCCGCTTCTAGTTTCTGAAGACAGCCAATCAGGATGGAATATGAAATAGGGTGGGATATATCCCTCGGCCTAGTAGGAACGTCTGTGAAAGATTTCATGTAAATTGCACGCTGCGTTCATGATTTGAGGCTTTTTGTTCAAAACGGGCCAATCCTGTAAACTTTGAAAGCCAATATTAGCCAATCAGGATGGAATATGAAATATCAGACAGATCTGTGTTGGGCACATGACTATAGAGATACTGTGGAACGATTTGCAGGATTTTTGGACAAAATACGAAGGAGTAATATCAAAAAATGTGTTTTACAAAAGTCGGTCTCCTGGTGGCGCTACAGCAGGCTGTTCTGGAAAATGTTCATCGTTGGCAACTAGGGAGTGTGTGTGCGAAGTTTGGCATCGACCGGGTTACCGGTGCCGGAGATTAGCTGTTAACAGACGGACGAACAGACACAATCACACACGGACACACACACACACACGGACACATTCACACACACGGACGGAGTGCAAAACATACTCTCTCACCATGCCTTCGGCCTGGTGGATACAAAAAGTAGTGCATGTTGTTTAGACTCTAAACAACATGCACTGCTTAATTACATCTCTATAGACTCTAGAGCAGACATGGTGCTCAAAGAGCCCTTTTCCACCGGCTGGGAACCGGTTCAGTTCAGAACCAGTTTTTAGTCCATGAGCCAGACCTCCAAAATTGGAGTGTTATGAATTGAGTGGGCAAAACCATACATATTAAATTGTCAATATATGTAATTAATGATAACCCTTCCACAGTAGTAGCCTTTTCATATTTTCATTGTTTTGCATATTTTCCTACATAATGCCAAATTTGCATATTTAAATGTACAATTTCAGAAAATGTGTAATACAATAAATCATTCATTGTCTTCGTGTAAGTAATCAACTGGGGAAGTTTCATGGTGATAACTATTAATAACATTTTTACCTATTGACATCATGTACTGTATAGGCCTACTGTAGGTGAAAATTACAAAATGTGTGATGAATTTGAAAAAGCTACTCCTGTGGAAGGGTTATCATATATTAATTTACTTATATTGATCCTATAAACAATTTAATATATGTATGGTTTTGCTTTTGCCCACTCAATTCATAATTAATGTTCCAATTTTGGAGGTCTGGCTCATGGACTAAATACTGGTTCTGAACTGCATCGGTTCCCAACCGGTGGAAAAGGGGCCTTCGTGGGGTCCGAAGTTTAACCCTATTTTATGCTCCAAAAAAATAGCAACTCTGCAATCTCACAACGTGTCACATTGTTGTTGTGAGTAACATGTTAGAAAAATCGTGACAATCGTGGAAACTTTAACACAAATCTTCTCTGGGGGCACAACATCTTTTCAGATGGGGGTCGCAGCCAAACACATAATATGGGGGATCCTTGGCATGAAATTGTTTGAGAACCAGTCCAGTGATCAAGAGTCAGCAAAAGACATGTGTCATCATGACTCGTGAAATGGTTGGGTTTTCTTCCCAACTAAACCAGAGGAGATGAGGGAAGAGGCTGGGAAAGTTACATGTGCCAGCTGATATATGGGGAATTCCTGAGTCAAATATGTAGTCTACTCTACTCTCTCTCTCTGTCTCTCTGTATCTCTCTCTGTCTCTCTCTCTCATGCACGCACGCACAAACGCACACAGTAGCCTGCACAGCTGCATAAACACACTCACTCACTCTCTCTCTCTCTCTCTCTCTCTCTCTCACACACACACACACACACACACACACACACACACACACACACACACACACACACCCCCACACAATGACACGCGTGCGTTCATACGCATGCATGCATACACTGACACACGCACGTCACGCACACACGTAGTGACGCATGCACACACGTGCAGACGCACGCACACACACACACACACACACACACACACACACACACACACACACACACACACACACACACACACACACACACACACAGGCAAAGCCCTTAATGTTCCCACGACATGTGCTACCACAGAGTCCAGTTGGCTGAGTACCACAATGAAACCACAATGTAACATTCTAGAATGAGAAACAGAACTCACAAGGGCTGAAGGGCATGACAATGATTTGGTCCAACACAGAAATAGACGTGTTGACATGAATACTTCACAACTAATTACTACATAGTTGCTGTCAGGCAGAAACCTTATTAAATGTAGTATATCATATAATTAAATATTCATTTTTGTTTTCTCACAGAATCAAAGGTTTTATGGTCATGACTCAGGATTCACCAGGATCCTGGGTGTCTTGATTCTAGGCTTAGAATAATTGATATCAATATTTTTGTAAATCTCTATGGGAAAATTATTTGGAGAGTTTTCATTGGGTCCAGAAAACCACGCCCACTGCTATGCTATGCACATGTGTACACATGGAACCAAATGGACCCGTTTCATTTGTACACTCAGAGTTACTACAGACCCGTACGGTGCCATTTGGAACCCACTCAAGGACACTTTGAGACCCACTAGTGTAGCAGAGTGTTTCCAGTGAGCCAACATGCACAATAGCAGCACCCTGACTTTGTTTGACCAGAATAGAACAGAGCCTTCATTAGTATCATCGGTAACACCTGTGAAGGAGGTAGGGAAGGGGCCCAAGTTCTTTCCAAAATGGCGTGTGTATATAGCCATACGCTCTAGTAGTGTGAGCTGTTTTATCCATTTTGCATCTCCAGATAGATGCCTCGAAATAATCCTTATCTCTTTTTCAATAAAACCTTGTTTTAAAACTTGCGTTTGCTCAGTGACACGTTTGCATTTACAGTAAGTGCATTTGGACAATGTAATTGATGTGAACGCAGATGGTGAAGTATCAGGTGACGGTAGATGTGCGATAAGGATTATAAGTTGCATGGTTTGTTGTGACCACGGCTCCTAGAAACATGACCAAACCATGGCAACACAGATTTCATGGCTACAGTTGCTTGCTGAATCTATCTATGGAGATGTACTGGAGGGAACTGGAGCAGGCAATGCTGTTTTACACACAAAAACATCACAAGATCAAAGATCAGGAACAGGAAAACAAAAGGTATACGTGTGAATTACATATGGCTTACAAATAAAAGCCAAGACAAATTTCAAAACAATCTAAAAACAGTTACATATTGTGGGGATCTTCTGTATCCTCACCAAGGTTTTAAAACTCAAGGGTACCAATGTGGTCATTCCATGTATTAGGGCCACAGAAGCTAAAGTCTTGACATCACACCTCCATATATGGTCATGCCTCGTGACATCACGTCTCCATATAGGTCACGCCTCGTGACATCACACCTCCATATATGGTCACATATCATGAAATCACGCCTCGTGACACGCCACACCACCATATATATGTCCATCTCCATATGAAGATCACAACACTGACCTCATCTAACCCTGTATAATATAACCATACATGGAGAAGACCATCACCTAGATCTGCATATATGGAGCCAGCAACTCCACATCTGACCTCAAACCCTTAGATCTCCATATATGGACCTGATCTGTTCTGTCAGAACAGGTCCTTCCTCACCCGTCCTTCCTGTTCTGACATTCCATATGTTGATCTGACCTCATCAAACCCTGTACACTCAAGACACGCTCCATATATGGCCAGTGCAGAATTGATTCCATATGTCGATCTGACCCCCCATGCCAAAGCGTCAGCGCTCCCCCAGCAGTCTGCCGTCACCCAGGTGGATGCGTGCATGTGACCTCACCCTTTAGGGCGAGGTCGCTTCTCGCCCTCAGGGCGTCTTACTCGTTTAGTTAAGGGTATGAGAAGAATGTTTGGCGGGATAATGTCTAATTTATGCTCTGTCGTACGATGGTGTCGCACCCTGAAAACTGCAGATCTACCATCGCTGCTATTTGGGCGCATGATACCATCATTATAGCGAAGTATTCATCAGACTAGGTCGGATTTTTCACACCAGGGGAGTGACAAATAAACCAGTAAGACGTCGTGAAGCGACCGAGGTCACGTGCACGCATCCGCCTGGGTGACAGCAGACTGCTGGGCGAGCTCTGGCGCTTTTGTATGGGGGGTCAGATCAACATATGGAATTAATTCTGTACTTGCCATATATGAAGCATGTCTTGAGTCTACAGGGTTTGATAAGGTCAAATCAACATATGGAATGTCAGAACAGGTCAGCTCCATATATGGAGATCTAAGGGTGGCAGCGGGTGCAGTATCTTGAGTGTACAGGGTGTGATGAGGGCCCAGGTAGGGCCGGGCCTTAATTTTCGGGCCTTTGAGAACTCTAGTTTTCACCGGCTGCCGGGCGCTGCTGCACTAATAACTTTGGGGCAGGCCCATCTAGAGTTTGAATGGACAGGTACAGTATCAGTCAAAAGGGAGACATTGAAGAGGAAGGATGGATGGGGAAGGATCAACATATGGAATGTTAGAACAGGTTCTGACATATATCCATATATGGAGATCTAAGGGTTTGAGGTTTGATGTCAGATGTAGAGTTGTTGGCCAATGTTGATGACATCAGGTATCTCCATATATGGAC
This sequence comes from Electrona antarctica, assembly GCF_951216825.1. Taxonomy (NCBI): domain Eukaryota; kingdom Metazoa; phylum Chordata; class Actinopteri; order Myctophiformes; family Myctophidae; genus Electrona; species Electrona antarctica. Next base: position 44,482,798 of record NC_136809.1, read on the forward strand.
TTAAATGCGACAGCAGATCGCATTTACCAAGACATCAGGGATCTACATCACTGATGATGTCACGTGATGTCACGAGACCTGGGCACCATGGGGGCTTTCCTCCATGTATGGGGATTTTGAGTGATACACTGACTGACTGACTGACGGACAAAAAACGTACAATTTCATAGTAAATGCGACCTGCGGTCACAACAATATGAAAATGAGTATTTTGCATAAAAACTATTCATATAGGCCGAGTTGATTCCTCATTCATATAGGTTCATGCCTTTATATAGTGAAAAATCAACCTCATTCAAAAGAATTGTCACCATAAAATATTCAAGTTCTGTGTGAATGTCATTCATGATTGACACACACACAGTTCAGAAAATATATAAGTTTGGGTGAATTAATTGCATTAAAAATGCCCCCACTGTTTACAGACTTTTAATCAGATGTGGAACTGGAAATGCCATTACAAAGATTATTTTGCTGTGGCTAGTGCCAGCAAAAGTTTTCATTTTCAACACAAAATGCAGCAGAATATGAAGGAACATTTATTAATTTCACTGTTTGGCAAATGGCCATGATATAAGTGGGATAATAATACACTCGGAGTGAGGTGTTGTTGTTTGAAAAGTATAGGAACTGGCAGAGGAAAGGACTCCACATTCACTTCCGCCAGTTGGCGACTGGCGTGCTGTCTGTTCGAAAGCTAGACCATAAACCCTTCACATGATAATTTCGTTAAATAAAAAACGATGTTCAGGCCTACTGTTGGGAAATTAATTCATACTCTGCTGTGCCTTTGTTGAATATTGAATTAATGATGCGCAGCCGGCGTAGCTAGTTCAGGCGGACAACGCGTGAGCGCGCCTACCCGACCAGGTGACTATAGTCTCATGCACTCAGTGGCGTGCACAGATAGACACTAGGGGTGCTAGAGCACCCCCTGCCCTTTTGGCAATGTGCCCTTTTGAAAAAGAAAAGAAAAAGAAAAACATTTTTTATTTTTATTTTTATTTATTTTTGTACAGTGTACACTGTACAGTATGTAGACCATGGTGACATTGATCAATTCTTAATCAAAAGCTTCTAATATATTATGTAGTCCCCAGAATCTATAAATCCCACACTATTTAGTCAACCGGCCGGTTCCACACGCTGCACAAGGTGCCCTTTTTTTTCCTTGAGCACCTGCCCCTCTAAATGTCTGTGCACGCCCCTGCATGCACTCATTATCATTTACCTGATTAGAGCGGCTATTTAAACTTCTCTGCCTACCTGCTCATTCCTGGCTTCCCTCCTGCTGTGCGGACGACCGGACGTGCGTCGCTGCTGCTTCCTCCCTGCTAACCTGCTGCTCATGAAGTTTTTGCAAATCCCACCACCTGGCCTGGGCCATGGCTCAGTGGTCCAGGCACCTTGGCTGGTAATCCAGTCTGGCAGTGTGCCGCGGGTTCGACTCCCGATCCCGACAGCCTTCACTGCATGTCTTCCCCCCATCTCTCTCCCCATTTCCTGTCAGTCTACTGTCTGTCCCTCCATAAAAAGTATCAAATAAAGGCGAAAGCCACAAAAAAACATTTAAAAAAAAAGAAGAAAAAAGATCCCACCACCTCCCCAGCATACACCTGTAGGCTCTGTTTCTAGATCCCCCTGCATTCATTCCCTGTAACTCTATTTGGCTTATAACTTAACAAAAATTTGAATGTTACAGGGGAATGAATGGAGCCCTGACGCCAATCTATGCTTCATATATCTATGCTCAATTATGCTCAATAAATATATATTCTGAATTCATTGAGTTGTCTGACCGAACTACTAATATAGTAGGCCAAGAGTTGTGGAGGTGATCTGTGTTTTAATCTGATGGTCTTGCTGGTAAAAAGGGGTTGATGGTTCAAAGTGTTCCACAATGTAAAATGGTTTCAAGACACCATTAAAAGTGAAGCTCAAAATGTTGTATTGTGTTACAAGGCCAGTTTAGAGGATTTAGACGTAATCGTCTGCCCCATTTGAGATATTGAGTTATGATGATCATTGGGTAATTTAGTTTTTCTTAGAATTAAGGTTTCATATTAAGAAAGCAGGTGTGAGTCACAGCATTTATGTTGCTGCTCCTGGTGGTGACTCACTCACTTGGTGAGAGAAAGGATAAAATAAGATGGATAAGTTGTTGATTAACCACCTTCAATCTGGCATCCGCATTTTGAGTAGGCCTACAGGCAACAGTAAGACAATCTGTAAATTCAGTTGTCAATAGCAGTACAGCAGTAAACACATGCAGGACAGATAGTCTACACACACTCTACAGAAAAAGAGATACAGCTACAGTAAGGTTAGCAAACAGAAAAAGGGTCAGCAGGTATACTGTAGCAACACCCTGGCCTGGGACTGAAAGTAGTACCTAACCAGACACCAGGTATATTACAGGAAAAAAGATTACCCGGCCCTCCATACTAGTACTATAATATATGTACAGTAATTCAAATATATTATATGAACAGTATTGTCATAAAATGGACATTAGAATCACGAAGGAATAACAGTCGAACCCCATATTAGACTGAGAGCAACAGTGCAACAGTGCTACAACAGAGTGTTTGTGGCCTTGAATAGCCTCAGGGCTACCGGCACAAAGGACCGGCGCAAAGCAACACTGTAGGATTTAGAAACAACGTCAACCACCATCAGCCAGAGACAAAACAGAAGCGCATAATGGAGAAGAGAATTAATATCCCAAAAACTCCTTTTGCCTTAAGGTTTGTTTCGCCTTCTCTGAGCCACACCATAAATAAATTATGGCTGATATGGTACGTGCACTGCTGACAAAAACAATGATACAAGCATTATGTCGTAATATTTGAAATATATACATTCTTTTTGTTTGCAGTGACCTGTATCAATCGAAGCTGCTTTCTGAAAGTTATGTTATTGTACTGCAGCATGTTTCTGGCGATTGCTTTTGATAGAACAGCTTAGAGCCAGCCTCACTTCTCTTTTGTGTTCACAAGGTAACAAAACACACAAATTAAAATTGATCCAGGCTATTACCACCTACAGTATGTTTACGGCGTTGAAAACTCGTATATCGTTTCCGCGATATTTGTTGGGACTCGGGACACCTCTGCTGCTTGAAACCGGGACAATCCTGGCCAAACAGGGAGATCTGGTGGATGTTGTTTTGAAGACTAAAAGAGCCTGTGTGTGTGTGTGTGTGTGTGTGTGTGTGTGTGTGTGTGTGTGTGTGTGTGTGTGTGTGTGTGTGTGTGTTGTACACTGCACTGCCAAAGCATTGCAATGCACTGCACTATATATGCTGCAGACAGAGACCATGAATGTTTCACTAGCATAAGAGAGACTGGGATATGAGAGAGATGAAAGTGTACTGTAGTGTACGCACACAAACATGTGCACTGAAAAATACAAATGAGTTGAAATGACATCCATACACACACGCATGCATGCACGCAGGCACTCAACACGCACGCACGAACGCACAAAAATCTGTGTACCCACATTATGTGCCCCCTGCTCAGGAGTTGCCTCTTCTGTGACATTTTGAAAAGGGCACTGAGGGCGCACACACACACACACACACACACACACACACACACACACACACACACACACACACACACACACACACACACAGATCCATGACCTCCACACCATCAGGTGTCAGGGTGCGGCCCCCCATACAGCAGCTCAATACTCAGATTAGCATGAGAACCAGGATTAGCACCCCCCTGTCGCGTTTGGACCACACACACACGTTTCACCTGGCTGTCGCATCGATGAGCACCGCCCCCACACACCACGTACACACACACACACACACACACACACACACACACACACACACACACACACACACACACACACACACACACACACACACACACACACACATCCTGAAGCTGTTGTTGTGCCAACTCCCTATAACTTCTAAATCTATAGCCTCTAAACGCAGAATCCTAACACCAACAACATTCTTTTCCTAATTGTAACGCTAACACAAAAAGATAGTCTTGTCAGGACCAGGATTTGTCCTCCCCCAATATCTATTTCAGTAATTCTGCTATACACTTGTGCTGCCATTTGGCCCTCACAAGTATAGTGATGCAACTTGTACACACACTTTGAGAATGTCAAAAGAGAAGCAGAGAGCAAAACAGGCCGATGGTCTCAGTGTGAGATTCTGAAATAACGGACAATAAAGGACAGGCTGACGCGATTAGACCAAAGTGGCAGAATCAATGCTTGGCTGGAAGCTGTGTGTGTGCGTGTGCGTGTGCGTGTGTGTGTGTGTGTGTGTGTGTGTGTGTGTGTGTGTGTGTGTGTGTGTGTGTGTGTGTGTGTGTGTGTGTGTGTGTTAACGTGATAGAGAGAGGAAGAGTCCGAGGCAGAACCGTCAACCCTTATCTCTACACTCAAGAACACTCTCCTCTTTCAGTTCCATTATTGCAGAATAATGCATTAACGCCGTTCGTTCCATGTCCTGGATTCACAGGCCTACAGGCCCTCATTCTGGGACACTATTTCTGCAAGCAATAAAAGGAGAGAGGAGGATATTTGGAGAGAGAGAGAGAAAAAAAAACTGCCTCAGCAACAAAAGTTGTGCAGCCCTTGTGTGTCTACATCTATCTTACAAAACAACAGCTCAACAGCTGGGCCTGCTGCACGGCCAGCATAACAACGTTGGTCTCGGCTGGAAACCAAGCTTGTTGTCTTTTTTATAATTTTTTTCCACTGGTGGAAAGAAAAAACTCAAATATTTGACTTACCAGTATAAGTAAAAGTATCAATACTGCAATGTAGAAACACTTTAAGTTAAAAAGTGCTCATTGTGTAGAATGTTCCATTTCACAAGTTTTCAAATGTGTGAAAATCATTTGAAAATAGCAGATCCACAAACTCACAATGAGCTGCATCACGAGGCCAACTATCAAATGTAGCCTATCTAAGCTGCTACCCACAATGTATCTATCAAATGTAGCCTACCTAAGCTGCTACCCACAATGTATCTATCAAATGTAGCCTACCTAAGCTGCTACCCACAATGTATCTATCAAATGTAGCCTACCTAAGCTGCTACCCACAATGTATCTATTAAATGTAGCCTACCTAAGCTGCTACCCACAATTTATCTATCAAATGTAGCCTACCTAAGCTGCTACCCACAATTTATCTATCAAATGTAGCCTACCTAAGCTGCTACCCACAATTTATCTATCAAATGTAGCCTAAGCTGCTACCCACAATTTATCTATCAAATGTATATAGCCTACCTGCTGCTACCCACAATTTATCTATCAAATGTAGCCTACCTATAAGCTGCTACCCACAATTTATCGCGCTTTATGCATTGGATTGATACTTTTGTTGTAGCCTATACTCTTCAAGAATCATCATCATCCATCCATCCATCCCTCCCTCCCTCCCTCCCTCCCTCCCTCTCTCCATCCATCCATCCATCCATCCCTCCCTCCATCCCTTCATCCATCCATCCCTCCCTCCATCCCTCCATCCATCCCTCTCTCCCTCCCTCCCTCCCTCCCTCCCTCCATCCATCCATCCATCCATCCATCCATCCCTCCCTCCCTCCCTCCATCCCTCCCTCCATCCATCCATCCTCGCATCCATCCCTCCATCCCTCCCTCCATCCCTCCCTCCCTCCCTCCATCCATCCCTCTCAGTAGTGTGCTCAGATTCCTTCAGACAACACGTCTCCTCCTAACACTGAATCATAACTCCACTGAATCACACTGTCCACAGTCTCACACTCCACTTAGCGTACACACCACACTGAAGTCTGAACACTGATTTCCCTATTGCAAAGATTGAAGGAAACATGTTTTATTTTATTTATTTATTTTTGTAAGCAAGGCAGCCTAGACCACTGACCCGGTTTTGACTGTGACCGCATAATAGACCTCCCCCTCTCTCCCCTATTACAAGACGCTTGCTTCCATAATCCCCCACTATCTATTCAGCCATGCCATTTAGATTCTCATGTGGCCATAGCATACTGTTCATTTTGTAAAGGTTAGCAATTGGGCTATAGTCCAGAGATTGGGGTCATTAAAAAGCAGAATTGGCTATTTCTATCTGCGCCTGTGTGCCTGCGTGTCTGACGGAGAGCCTTCAGCGTCTCTCCCTGGATAGATGACTCACTTGCTGGGATGGAACGTAACAGTGCTGTTCTATTGCCACCTTGTGGAAACAGTAGACCTACTGCACATGTAAACAGAGCTGCTACCTAAGTACCATTTTCAACAGTTTTTATTGTATTTTGACACTTGCTTTGGCATGTAAATTCTGTATGTTTTTTCATGCCAATAAAGCTCGAGTCCATTGGATTGAATTGACTGAACCGTTCTCTGTTACAGCAGTGGTTCTCAAAGTAGGGTTCGGGGGACCCCCATGGGCCTTTGAGGGGGGTTCCAGGCAGTCCCCAGCAACGATGTGTTAAAAAGGATCAAAATCGCTTTAACCTAACACCATATGACGATTTCTTTTTTTTTTTTACTATATTGTGTATATTCGTACATCTCTAAATGTTTTGATGAATTGAAAATGGTGGGCCCTATTGTAAACAAGTGTAATGCTTGTTTCCATCTTGAACACATAACTATAGAGATACTGTGTAACGATTTGTGGAGGAGTAATATAAAAAAAATGTGTCTTTCAAAAGTCGGCCTCCTGGTGGCGTTATAACAGGCCGTTCTGAAAGATTTGGGGCAGAGGTTCATCATTGGCATCCAGGCTGCAGTGTGCAAAATGTGGCATCGACCAGGTTAATGGTGCCGGAGATTAGCTGTTAACAGACGGACGGACAAACACACAGACTCACGGACTCACAGACACACGGACGAGTGCAACACATACTCTCTCCCCATGCATTCGGCCTGGTGGAGACAAAAAAGAAGGGGATGTAGCTCTCTAGAAAGTTAATTATTTAAATTCAAAGGGGTGTATTTGTCACTCACTCACGACTACAAGCAGTGACATGTTGGTGCGACATCCTCCAGAGACCATGTGCTAAATGCATTTTAAAATCTTCTTTGTCCTTGATAAAGGAGAACGACAGTTTGCATTATGTAGGAATGGAAGACCAAGACTATAAAAGCCGAAACATTGGTCAGATAATAAAGTTAGTATTCATTTCCCTGCTGCCATGCACCTTATGAGACCTCTCCAGTGTTTATACTCACCTCAAAAAGAAAAAGTCCTTCAACCTGGAAACATAAACCAACTTGACTTTATTGACTCCACCAGCCGAAGGCATGGGGAGAGTATGTTTTGCACTCCGTCCGTCCGTCCGTCCGTGTGTGTGTTTGTGTGTGTGTGTGTGTCCGTCCGTCCGTCCGTCCGTCCGTCCGTGTGTGTGTGTGTGTCCGTCCGTCCGTCCGTCCGTGTGTGTGTTTGTGTGTGTGTGTGTGTGTGTGTGTGTGTGTCCGTCCGTCCGACCGTCCGTCCGTCCGTCCGTCCGTCCGTCCGTCCGTGTGTGTGTGTGTGTCCGTCCGTCTGTTAACAGCTAATCTCCGGCACCGTTAACCCGGTCGATGCCAAACTTTGCACACACACTCACTGGATGCCAACGATGAACCTATGATGACCCACATTTTCCAGAATGGCCTGTTATAGCGCCACCATGAGGCAGCTTTTCACCATTTTTATCTATAACTGCACCGAGCTGCATGAAACGTTGCATGCACATGCACTCCCTAGAGGCCAAGGACAAACCTTTGACCTGCATCTTTCACATCTGCCTTTTATAGCACCACCAGGAGGCCGTCTTTTGTAAAAACACATTTTTGTTATATTAGCCCACTCTTCCAGATTCTGTCCAAAAATTCTGCCATTCTGTTTTTAATTGTTTTATGTAGCAATCTGAACTCTGTTGACAACATTATAACCTTGGGATTCAATTCACACTCTCACTGAATGGCAAAAAAACCCTGTAAAAACATAGGCCATGCAGCCATTTCAGTGTGAGCAGACTGAGCACACAACCATCGGTGGTGGAAGTGGCTGCAGTGTTTGCTTATAGGGCACTAAATTACAGGTCCATTTGTTTCCATGTGTACACTCTCGGAGTTACAAAACCACCTTTTAAGCGCTTCTTAAAAGGTTTGAGAACCACCGGCCCATGATGACATGCAAAATAGGCATGCCTGGCTAAAAGTGGCTAAGGAAATAAATGCAATCCCCACAAGGATGACATGGATGTCCGACGACGCCTCTTGTATGCAGTGATTTGAACTGAGCCTGCTGAACTTTGTCAAGCATTGTGTTAAACACTTCCCGTTGAATTACCCTGACCTGACCAACAGTTCTGACTAATCCTCAGTTCATCAGTCATATCCATTGTTTCCTTTGACTCAATCATGTGAAAGGAGAGACTTCCCACTTAATACTGACGCGCACACGCACGCGCACGCGCACGCGCACGCGCACGCGCACGCACACGCACACGCACACGCACGCACACACACACACACACACACACACACACACGCTAATGACTGCACACACGCACGACAGAGGCACATGAAACGTACAGTACATCAATCTCGTTGGATCTCTGCCTCTCCTAAGGAAGGAAAGGAAGTAAGGTTGTGTTCTTACATGGAAGACTTCCTTTCCTGTCTGCGGTTCCCATAGTTCAACACCAGGACACACCTGCTCTGCTCTGCTCTGCTCAGTGTAGCAGAAGAACAATTCCTCGTGTGCTGAAATGTCAGTGAAGCCTGCAGGTGCCACACACACACACACACACACACACACACACACACGCACACACACACACACACACACACACACACACACACACACACACACACACACACACACACACACACACACACACACACACACACACACACACACACACACACAGAGTTTCTCACTTCGTCATAGCGCTGTAATTGAAAGCTGTCAGTCTGTGGGGATTTGACGGTAGCTTGAGGACTTCAGTGGTTTCATGTCTTTGACATCACCCCTCACTTCACTTCAGCACTCCAGTGTGTATAGCCTACTCCCTCTCTCTCTCTCTCCCTCTCTCTCTCTCTCTCTCTCTCTCTCTCTCTCTCTCTCTCTCTCTCTCTCATCTGGGTCCCCTTTCAACGCATGATGTGTGAAGTCTATCTGTGCACACACGCATACTACACACACACACAGAAACAGACAAATTAGGCTCAATGTCCAAAACAACTTCACGCTAAAGTATTAAAGTAACCATGCCGAGCCATGGCCCATGTGTCCCATGGGGCAGGAGACTCTCTCGTGTTTCTGTAGTGTGAGGCGGCTTGATGTACACCCCTTTGGGACGTGACACTGGTTGACCCTGGAAGCAGGGAGGTATGGGGTCCCATTTTAAATGTCTTTGGTATGATCCGGCCAGGGGAATCTAACCCCCGACTTAACCACAGTAGCCTGTATAAAGTAAACCCAGACGAATCTGCCACATAGGAAAAGAAAAAAAGAATCCCTGGGGACATTGGTCTGGCACTCCTCAGTCTGAATTACATTTAGCTCACCCCAGAGTTGTAGGTGATCAATCAGAGCCCCCTATTAAAAGTGAAACCTTTTTGCTGTGACGTTGGAATTTGTTTGTAACCGCCCCTTGGAAATAAATCATCCACACTATAGACTAATATCTACACAATGTTATTAGTCTTGCCATGACAGGCTAGATAAATCCAGTCCATGTTTATTTGAGGGGTACTGCAATTAATCAACCTAATCAATTTCATTGATCATGAAAATTAATCGATTCTTTACTAATTCGTTTTCCAAAAATAGCCGATATACAAGCAAACAATGCTCCGTGAGGCGATGCTATTGTACAATGAATCATGTATATGAAATAGGGCTTAAATGGTTAATTAGACAAATCAAAATGTAGTGTGTGGTTTCGTTAATAAAAAGATACACTGTGCTTCAAGATTATTGGATTAATCGGGGAAAAAAGTAATAGATAGAAGATAGAGTAATCACTAAGAAGATACAGTTGGGTGCCACCGATATTGTCCTTTATCATTTGACCCATTTAGGCCTGACCTCAATTTTTTAAAATCCTTCTAAATCATCCAGTTTTCAGAAATAAATATTTTCACGATTTCTCAAAAATAGCAGACCTACAAGCTCGTAGCGCGCCACTCGGTGGCGCGCTATGAGCTTGTAGATCTGCTATTTTTCAATAGCTAAATTATAACAATGTTTAAAACACCAAAAGGGGTTCCCGCCCAAAATGGGTTAACTGTCCTTTTGCGCAGATCACGCAAACCTCAGCAAAAAGAAAAGGACAATATCGATGGCCTCCAACTGTAATCAACAGTTGCAGTCCTATAGCCTACTCCAGTTTCTGATGTGTGACAGTATTGCTGTAACTAGCCCTAGTTAGATCCAGCCCAGCCTCATTGTCATATTCACTGGGACTCCAAAGTGATAATGGTGCACAAATGCTAAAGTCGGGCCATCTGAAGCAGAATAATTTATGTTCATCATTAAGCTTCCTCTGATGTCTAAAAAAGTCTCCAATCCTGCCTCACTCTTTGGCTGCAATGACTAAACAGTGTAAATTCATTCATTATGGATTGAGCTCCAAATTAGGTTAGCACATATTTAATCATTAATGCAGGCTCTTTTCTTTGACCGGCCTGCTGAATCTTTAATTTGAGTTTTGGAAATGCTAATTTGTTCTGTGATCTGCATGGACATCTGACAGTCGGATGGACTTGAATGAGGGGTGTTTTGCGGCACTGTTGTTGTTTTTACAACAACAGTGCGTTATCTGAGGTGGTTTCTAGTACATGATCTGCTGTTAACCACTGAGCACAGCCCACACAACCAAAGACGAACACCCCGTACACACTACATACGCACGCACGCACGCACGCACGCACGCACGCACGCACGCACGCACGCACGCACGCACGCACGCATGCACAGGTCAGGTCAGGCTTGAATTGATTTGAAACATTTCACATCTCAAGCTGTTGATGTTAAATTTCCTAATCTATTTCTTAATTTAGCCTATGTTCAGTTGTTGTACAACGGTGACACATATGCCAAAAGCAACAGATCTACAAGCTCAACCTATCGCATCCCTGACCCGCTGTGCATGAGCTTGCAGATAACAACAACATATGAGTCTGTTAACAAGCACAGATGGAGGATCAAGAGTAAGATATACACACAAGTCAATATCGTGTCTCTAGACCTAGATGTTTATACAAAAGCATGCACAATTTAATATTCCTGCAAAACACCTAATTATTACACTTGGTTCAAGGTGTATATTTGTTGTAAATATTTACGTGATTAAATCTGATCATGTATTTATTTTGTTGCGACCCCAGGTCGCAGTTAACTATGAAATTGTGCATTTCCCGTCAGTCAGTCACGCCCCATATATGGTCATGCCTCATCAAGTGATGTCATCAATATTAAGCCCATATATGGAGTTCCCTGAAGTCATCAGTATTGGCCAGCAACTCTACATCTCACCTCAAACCTCAAACCCTGTACACTCAAGACACTGCCCCTGCTGCCACCCTTAGATCTCCATATATGGAGCTGACCTGCTCTGACATTCCATATGTTGATCTGAAGTCATCAAACCCTGTACACTCAAGACACACTCCATACTGTATATGGCCAGTACAGAATTAATTCCATATGTTGATCTGATCCCCATTCCAAAGCGCCAGCGCTCGCCCATCAGTCTGCTGTCACCCAGAAGGATGCGTGCACGCTTCTCACCATCAGGCGTCTTACTGGTATACTGTATAATACTTTTTCAATAAATCAATGATAAGTTTATGCAGGAATTAACCTTTTCAATTGGAATTCGATCACCAAGGTATTTAATTCTCTGCACCACAAAAAGGATACTGCAGGTAGTATCCGTGTTGCCTTGTACCTGTCAAGGGCTTTTTGTGGTCATATGCACATACAATACAGCTGGTAGCACACGTTGGTCCACCACAAGCGGAAGCGGGACCATCACTTGAGAAAGAGATATTGTCATTCCTGGCTCCTATCCAGATTGAGAGGCTGAGGGACTTGGCTGGTTCCATTCTCATCTGAGCCCATTGCAGCTCCTCAAGTCTTTTCAAGAGTCTGGCGGTGAACGCTGCTGTCTTAAGGAGGGTGATTACATCATCCCCGTAGGGGTCACTGACCTTATTGGGATATGACTCCGCAGACCATCTGTCTCAAATGTTGCTGTGAAAAGGATAGGAGAGACATTGCTATCCCCTTATCCAGCTGATGTCAACCAGTTGGTCCTCCACTACTGCTGGTCTGCGAAAATACGCCCACAATTGAGCGACACCAGACTCAAAACTGCCTGGGGCAATATGCATTGCAAAGGCTGGCTACGCGAGGCTAGAGCGCTCCACCCTGCTAGGGAAACCTGGAATGTGTGCATGTCTGCATGCCTTCTGACAACTTGTGTTAATGTAGTTGTTTACATAAAGGGTGCGAGAACAACTCCAACTTGTTTCAATATTACATGAGCTTTCTTACCAGGTGCATGGTCTAGGAGCCAGGGTTCTTGTAATGTTACTCTCTAGACCACATGCAGCCGGTAAGAAAGCTCAGTATAATATTGAAACGAGTTGGAGTCTTCTCTATAAGAGAATAGCATGCAGCACCTTTAAGGCCCATTATACTGCAGAGCAGATAGAACACTTACACGTTTCAGCGTCAAGCACGGTATATAGACTACAGCAGGGGTGCCCACACATTTATGACGTGAGATCTACTTTCAAAATGACCAGCTCAACAAGATCTACTCACTGAAAAAATAAGTGTACCATTGCTGAAAATAGTTTAAATATATAATGTACCTGGGGGGGCTTTGGAATAGGGAGGGGGGAGAAATTATGACAGGCAGTTTCTGCTGTCAAAATATGTCCCCCCCGTATTTAACTTAAACGCCCAATGCATTGTCAATGGCAATAGCACAAACTTTGGCATGCTACTAGTCCTACATACTTACACCTAGAAACCCCATTCAAACCTATTTAGGTTCATCTTACGGTGGACATGTTTGCCTGAAAATAAATCTTTGAAATGTTTCATAGTTTTAGAAATATAGTGCTTTCAAATTTGAGAAATGTATAATGGGGCTCAATGGCAGCTCTATGGCATGTCAAACAAATACTTTCACCTAGAAACTCTATTCACACATTTTATAATTCAGCTTACTGTGGAGACACATGCTGGAACCTTTTACTTTTAAATGATTTGTAGTTTCGGAGTTATTTAACTTAAACGCCCAATGCATTCTCAATGGCAATAGCACAAACTTTGGCATGCTACTATAGTCCTACACTACAGTATAAAATTGGTTGCAGTCTAACTGTGTGTGTGTGTGTGTGTGTGTGTGTGTGTGTGTGTGTGTGTGTGTGTGTGTGTGTGTGTGTGTGTGTGTGTGTGTGTGTGTGTGTGCGTGTGTGTGTGTGTGTGTGTGTGTGTGTGTGTGTGTGTGTGTTTAGAGAGAGAGAGAGAGAGAGAGAGAGAGAGAGAGAGAGAGGAATAGAAGTGTCACCGTTCTGACTGAGTTGAAAAGTTTATGTCTCTGGCACAGTTCTCCAGGTGGTAACAGAGTGAACAGTCTGCTTCTGAGGTTGAATACCAGACAACTCGCCCCTTTACCAACTCGCCTCGGGCGTACAGCCGGCGGAACTGCACTGCCTGGTATTCCTAAAGTAACCTAAGTAAACCTAACCTTAACCTCAGTAAAACTATGCCTAAACCTAACCCTATTCCTAAACTTAACCCCAGTAAAACTATGCCTAACCCTAAACATATTTCTAACCTTATTCTCAGTAAAACAAAATAAAGAATACAAGAACCGCCGCAGCGAGCGGTCGGCGTGAGGTCGGCGGAAAAAAGCGGGGGCGAGATGGAATTGGGGCGACCGTACCTGTTACCTTCAGGTTGTATAGCATACATTAAAGTAGGCCTATACTACTGTACAAAGCATCTACATCCATACATGAACGTATACACACGTTATACCACTCCAATCTTGAGTTAGACCGTTGTTAGTAACATGCATGAATCGTGAATGCTATATTAGGTCTTATAGCATGTTTTGAAGAGGAAGTGATGTGATTCACTTTGAAATTAAAGGAATGTAAAAAATGTTGTCTATTTACTGTATTTAGATCTATTACAAAATCTCTGCGTCTACATTATTTCCGTTGTGCTCAACAAACTCTAATTCATAGTGTTTGGATTCATGTCTATTTTCACCATGATCGTCATCATCAGTGATATATAACCTTATGATGTGTCTGCGCTCACACGGGCAGATTCAAAGATACAGTCTAGATACATTCATTGTGAAGATGCAAAGATGCATCCAACAATTGTAGCTGCTGCAAAAGCTACAACAGCTACACATACACTGGTCTAGCTTCATTTGCATCTGTATCTTTTGCATCTGCCGTATGAACGCAGCTGTTGGAACCTTTGGCTCTCATTTATCACAACTATGAATCTAACAAACAAACAAAAACAACATCTGAGTGGATGTGGGTCAAAGATATCACAATTTTCTTTTTTAATCCTGACATATTCTTGGCTAAAGTAACATAGTTCCCATAGTTGTCTCTGTTTTTTTAATGCAAAAGTGAACTGCCATTTCTATTGGCCTAAACTCAACTTCTAAGAATAGAGAACAGAGTCAGCACACTGGATCCAGCTCCAGGTATTTTTCATTTAGATTACCAGCAGCAGGGTGATGTTTTGAGCATGATAGCCCCTCCAAATGTCACCTTGCTGGAGGTAATAATAATAATACTAAAAATGTAATCTAAAAACACACGCACGCACGCACGCACGCACGCACGCACGCACGCACGCACGCACGCACGCACACACACACACACACACACACACACATTTGGATTTGGATTTGGAGCTGGGTCCACTCTGTTCTCTGTGCCCTGCACTGCTGCCCAGAACCTGGGATTTTAACTTGCCAGATTCATCGTTTACTTGCTTGCTAAACTCATCTTCTTCTTAGTGACTCCAACAGTGTACTTTTCACCTCAGGGTTTTGAAGGATCCCCAAAGGGCCAACAGAGGGAGCGCTGCTATATTTAGCTTCTACTTCTAGCAGTACTCCCTCTGCTGGTCTGCTTTGAGCCTCACAGGGGGTGGAAAAAACATTTTTAGGTGATCAGATTGTGCTTTTGAGCAGGCAGCAGTGGTGTAAAGAAAGTACTGTACTTAAGTAAAATTTTTAAGTATTTGTACTTTACTTGTGTATTTACAATTTCCAATACTTTTACTTCTACTCCACTAAATCTCAGATCTAAATATTGTACTTTTACTCCACTACAATTATTTGAACTACTAGTTACTTTGTACATTTTGATTATTATTATTACGAAGCATACATTAACCACTTCATTTCAGCCATTTGAAAATAGCCGATCAACAACGCGTCGTGTGACGCATTGTGAACTTGTAGATTGGCTATTTTCAAAAGATTTTTAGACATTTGAAAACATCAAAGGATTATGGGAGTGACATATGCATAATTAGTACTTTCTACTTTTGGTACTTTAAGTATACATTTTGATACCAATACTTTTGTACTTTTACTCTAGTACATTTTAAATTCTGGACTTTTACTTGTTAACGGAGTAGTACTATACTGCAGTATTGATACTGTTACTACTACTAGATTGTTCATCTGAAATGACTGACACATTATCAGCCTATAAGACGTGAAAGCAGTTTGGTGTTTCAATGGCTGTTGCTAAACATATCTGATTTCCATTTACAAAGGTTTAACTGAAAATGTGTTATTTTCAGAGAGACAAAGCCCTTTGATAAAGCATAAATTAGAATTAAAGATGAAGTGAAGGCAGTGATGAGGAGATCCACCACAGTCAGCCTCTCAACTGACAAGCACTTCAAAGACATAGAGAATGAATGAATGAATGAATGAATGAATGAATGAATGAATGAATGAATGAATGAATGAATGAATTAATGAATGAATGAATGAATGAATGCATGCATGAGAATGGGTGAATGCATGCAGTCTGCATGGTAAAGGAAATCGTGGTTTGCTTCATCAGACAGAATTTAATGCTTCAAAACAAATAAAATGATCACATCATTCCTTGATTTGTGGACAATGAACTTGAGAGAGTGCTGGCTGAATATTAAGCAGTCTCCTAGCGTGATGCATGAAGAAAATCAATCTGATTACAATTAAAAACAACGGGACATCAAGTACTGAGGACATTGTTTGTATTCTATAGCCTCTCTGAAGAACGATAAAGTTCTTGAATGTTGGCTCATTGGCTCAGCTTGGGTTCGATTTGCTGGGGGGGATAAGGGATCAAATCTATGCTTCATTGCTTCTGCTTTTAATAACCCCACCAACACAAATGGAATTGCACTTATTGCAGCGAGGAAAGAGTATAGTACTAGTAAGGACAGGAAGAGGTAGACCTAGACTTAGAAGAGGACATATGGACAAAGTATATGGGACCACTTATATTGATAGGACTAGGACCACTTATATTGATGAGATTTGTGAAACATATTGGTTGTCCAGAAACCATGCGTTTCTGGACGCATGGTTAATTTTCAGGCCTGTTGAGAAATCTAGTTTTCGCCCGTCAGGAGTTTGAATGGACAGGTATCAGTCAAAAGGGAGACATCGAAGAGGAAGGATGGATGGGGAAGGATCAACATATCAGAACAGGTTCTGACATAGCCTATATCCATATATGGAGATCTAAGGGTTTGAGGTTTGAGGTCAGATGTGGAGTTGCTGGCCAATATTGATGACATCAGGGATCTCCATATATGGGCTTAATTGCGACAGCAGATCGCATTTACTATGACATCAGATGTCATAGTGATGTCACGAGACCTGGGCACCATATATGGGGGCTTTCCCATGTATGGGGATTTTGAGTGATACACTGTCACTGACTGATGGGAATTGCACGTTTTATAGTAAATGGGACCTGCAATAAGTAGTCTATAAGCTAATAGCAGACTTGTGGTGTTTGGTCATATAGTCACTCACATACTTTAAAATTATCTTCCAAACTATCATTAGAAAAGTAGAAAATGTAGCCTACACTTTTCCACAGTAGATTAACTGCTTCAAACAGAATCAGATATGAACCATGTGACATGATACAATTACATAATTGGGGTTTTATTCTTCATACTTGTTTTAATTAAGTCTTTAATTATTTTTTGCCAAATATAGATGTTCTGTTAAATGTATATTGTGCATAGAGCCCTGTTTTCAAAAGTAAAAAAAAATAAATTCTGAGTAGCCTACTCTCGTTCCTTGGTAAATCCAGGAATCATGCCCTGACCAGCAGCAGCAGGCGTCAATCAAGGCTCACAGGCTCAGCCAATCAGCCAAAATCAGACACAGGTGAGACGCAAATTGCAGCTTCTTGGCTTCTAGGCTGGACACTCAATTGAAACACGAGCAGGAGTGGTCGTCGTGGTTGTTTGTTGCTTGGTGCAAGTTAGTGGTGACACTGCACATCATGTATACTAGACGAAAAAGGGTTTTGTTGTTGGCATTGTTGGTGGCGAGGAGGAGGAGGAGAATGATGAAGGAGGAGGCCGAGAAGAAGAAAAGAGCGGTTGAACTTGAAGTGGCGAGGAGGAGGAGAAACAGAATGATGGAGGAGGCTGAGAAGAAGAAAAGAGCGGTTGAACTTGAAGTGGCCAGGAGGAGGAGCTGGATCGGTCTCGATTATTGCATATGGAGGGCCCTCCGTAGTTGCTTCATGGATAGAAGAAGAAGGGCTTTGGTGTTGGCGTTGTTGGTAGTGAGGAGGAGGAGGAGGATGAGGAGAATGATGGAGATAAAGAATGAGGAGGAGAAGAGGCTGGTTGAAGTGACCAGGGCTGGAGTAGGATGTGGGTAGCACTAGCCTACATCTTATCGATACAGGTCCAGTGGATACCTATAACCTTGTGGGCACCTAAACCAACCTTTTGGGCACCTAGTACACCTTGTGGACACTGTGGACACCTACACCTTGTGGACACCTACACGTACACCTTGTGGGCACCTAAACCTTGTGGACACCTAAATGTGGGCATCTAAACCTTGTGGACACCTAAATGTGGGCACCTAAACCTTGTGGACACCTGCACCTTGTGGGCACCTAAACGTGGGCACCTAAACTTAAAACCTTGTGGGCACCTAAACTTTAAATTGTCTGTTTTCCCCCCCAAAATGTAAAAAAATAAAGTATAAATGTATGCTTTGGATTGTGTGTGTCTCAATGGTGTTTACACCCTAAGGCCTGACTCACACCTTCACAACAGATTTATGTATGGCTGATGCATGAGACTTATTGACTGATGCAAGCTCACAATGCATTTCTAATGGGAGTCACATGGTTTGACACAACATTTGTGTTGTATGAGGTGGTGGGGGGCAGTCGAAACACAGCCGAAAGCCGTACAACACAAATGTTGTGTCAAACCATGTGAGGCCTGACTCACACCTCCGCATCTAGCATACAACATTGTTGGATGCTAGATGCATGAGACTTGTTTACTGATGCAAGCTCGCAATGCATTTCCAATGGAAGTCACATGGTTTGACACAACATTTGTATTGTACGCTTTCTGCTGTGTTTCGACTGCCCCCCACCCCTCATACAACAAAAATGTTGTGTCAAACCATGTGACTCCCATTGGAAATGCATTGTGAGCTTGCATCAGTCAATAAGTCTCATGCATCAGCTATACATCAATCTGTTGCGAAGGTGTGAGTCAGGCCTTAGGCAAACTATTCCATTGGATCAACAACAAAGATTTGCAGTTAACAACAAACAGTTGTAGCAGTTATAGCAAAGTGTGATCTCAGAATTCAATTTTAAAATCTCTAGCTAATTTTCAAGACTTATTGTATTAGCTTGGGGCCTTTTGACCTTACTTACTGATGATGAATTGATGATGAACTTGTGTAGCAATCTTTAAGAGAGACATCCATAGAGGTCACAGTATTTTCCTTTCGGTTAAAATCAACATATAGACATGCACATGCCCAGAACACTATACTAACAAAGGATACAGGATAGGTGGGCACTTAGTAGATATATTGAAAAATGCTAAGTAAGCCTATGTGAACATGCAATTTCAATTTCAATTCAAAGGGCTTTATTGGCATGAGAAAACATACGTTTACATTGCCAAAGCAGAAAGCACAATACAACAATACATCAATACAATCAAAACAAAAAATATGTACATTTGAACGTCAGAATCTTCAATAGATCAATTTCTATATTGTACCAAGATCACTGGATGCAGGTATAGTGCAGGAATATACACAATGATTAGTCTTTAGGGTGGTTGTGTTCCGTTTGATATCCTTCTCCTATCACAGCAACTCACAAATCTTGCTGCTGTACATTGTTGTACTTCACCCAGCAGATATGGGAGTTTTTTGTCATTGGTCATGTTTTCAAAATCTCTGTGTGTGGTTGTAATCTGTGGGAAGTATGTGTCTCTGATGTCTTGGTACAATGGACAGATGGTTAGGAAGTGTAGCTCGGTTTCCACTTCATTTTGTGTGCAGTGGGTGCATAGTCTGTCTTCTCTCGGGATACAGGTCTGCCTATGACGGCCTTTCTCGATCGCAAGACTGTGCTCACTGAGTCTGTACCTAGTTAGGATTTTTCTTTGTTTTGGGTCGGTCACGGTGCTCAGGTATTCTGCCACTGCGTATTCTCTGTTTAGGGCCAGATAGCATTCTAGTTTACTCTGCTTTTGTGTTGCTTCTTTCCAATGTGTCAGGTAGTTTTCCTTTTGCTGTTTTATAATTTGGTTTAGTCCAATGGGTTTTCTATCTCGTGGCTCTGTTTGTGTTTGTGCCCGGAGTTCCAGGGCCAGCTGGCTGAGGGGGCATCTCTCTAGAGTTTCACTGTGTGTGAGTGCCTTGTTATGGAGTGCATCTAGGTTGCTTTCTTTTAGGTGGTTGTAGAACTTAAGTGCTCTCTTTTTTATTTTGATTATGAGTGGGTATCGTCCTAATTCTGCCCTGCATGCATTATTTGGTGTTTTTCGCTGGGTACGGAGAATGGATTTGCAGAATTCTGTGTGTAGGGTCTCGGTTTGGTGTTTATCCCATTTTTCAAGGTCATGGTTTGCTAATGGTCCCCAGATCTCACAACCATAGAGGGAAATTGGTTCTATCACAGAGTCCAGTATTTTAAGCCAGGTTTTTGTTGGGATGTCTATTTTTATGTTTCTTTTGATAGCATAGAATGCCCTTCTTGCCTTGTCTCTCAGGTCCTTTACAGCTTGGTTGTAGTTCCCTGTGCTGCTGATGTTTAGGCCAAGGTAGGTATAGTTTTTTGTTTGTTCATAGTGGGATTGTATTTAGGAAAAATTTATGGTTTTGGCGGCTGGATCTTTTTTGAAATATCATGATTTTAGTCTTAGTTAGGTTCACTGTCAGGGCCCATGTCTGTGAGAATTTGTGTAGGAGATCAAGTTGCACTGACATAGAGTAATAGGCACTGGCAGCAAACAAGTATTAGGGAAGTATTAGGCTACTAGCCTACATAATAGAGCCCACTGGTATAGCTACATAACGTTTGCTACATTTTATTTAGATTAAGCATGTGGAATTTGTTGATTTAACTGAATAAGAAGTGAGATAAGTGGTGAGCTTTAAAATTCCGTTTTCCGGATGTACAGTAGGTGGCGCACCATTGCTTTGAATCAGTTTGGTTTTGTTTGAGGGAAAACTTGTCGATGTCCGAGAAGTCGAACAAGGAACGGAAGTGCACGTTGGGAGCTACAGTAATACCAGAGTAGTATACAATAATGTAGTTTAGTGATACAATAATCCAGTTGTTTGAAGAATGCTGGGAGGGAAACCACTGCGGTAGCATTTAGGTTTAGAAACATCACTCTCTTTGGCTAACGACGTGTGAAATTATTCTTAAATTTGTGTCCAACATACCAGTTTGTCTGAAAACAGGAGCAGTCTCAGAAAGGTAAGGTAGCATTTAGCTTAGCAGAACTAAGCAAACCATCTAACTAACGTTTCGGATGTTGATGTTTTGAACTTGGTTATGTAATCAGTACAGTAGGTGCGGTCGGTTTAGTAGACGGCTATCAAGAGTTTTTCTTATTAATATAATACCAAATAGTTACATGACTAGACTATTGCTTACTCCGAGGTGGAAAGCCTGGTGACGCGAGGTTAATTGGTTACACACATGCATAGACTATTTATGTTATGTAACTAGCAAATGTCTGCTATTTTGATTGCGTTTGCCCCTCTTTAACCTTTTTAAATAGCTTAGTAATTGAAGTAGATTGCGTGGCTTATAACCCCGAGCTCATATCACAGTCAGTGAAGCACCGTATGCTTTGAACAGGTGTATCATGTAACAACACGATATTGCACACATAAGGCTGTATAATAATAATGGCTGGTTGTTCTGTCATTGTCAGGATGGATCCTGCACTACTGAGGGAGAGAGAGCTCTTCAAGAAGAGGGCTCTGTCCACTCCAGCTGTAGAGAAGAGACCTACTGAATCTGCCTCACACAAGAAGAAGAAGGCCAAAGCTGACAAGGAAGGGTCCTCTGGGTCCAAACACAATGCTGGTAAGTTGGAGCTGCAGCTGGAACTGTCATGGTGAATGACTTACCTACAGTGTTGCCAACTCTAGGGCTGCCACGATTATACTTACTGAGTGACCATAAAAATCGAAAAAGCGGCACTCTAAAATAAAAGATGCAAGACTGGCTCAGTTTCGGCACTCAGCATTTCTCAGAGTAGATTTAAAAGTGATCCCGACCCACTGTTTGGGAAACACCAGAGCTATCTAATAGAAGAGTTGCGATATTGAGGGGGCAGTAAACAGCCCAGTCACGTGGTTCATGTACTCGCGCGAGCCCATAGACTCCAATGTATTCCGGAAACTTCCGGTTATCCCCATGCTCAATAGAAGTCTATGTAGTAGAGTGGACTGGGCCCATGAAGTGAACAGAGTTTGTGTAACTCTGTCTTACTCTATGGCTCTGGGAAACACTAATGTACGGGATAGTGTACCGTGCATCCATTATGAGAAGAGAAAATAAACGCAGATAGGATGAACGTAGGACACAAAGTGGACCCACCTCACCACAATCAGTAATTTGATACATTTTGATATAATCACGCCCTCAAGGCTTCATGGGGTGTGTCAGTTAATTGATTGAAAATAAGTCATTTTTTGGGTGAACTACTCCTTTTAATTTACCAATCAGTATAGACGAGTAAGCATTAAAATTATGTAGTTTTGGTTACTTTGGACACGAATAACATGACAGCCAACATCTTTGACTTCATTACCCAAGAGTCTGCACGCTTTGCCTGGCAGTTCTGCCTTGGTGCCTTGGCAAATGCCAGGATGAAACTCATCATCTCCCCTGTACCAGAGTAATATAGTAAGAGAGTGGCGACACTAGCATTGACTCCCATTGTAACAATGGAATGCGGACGTGCTCATACTATCTCAATGGGATAGTTCCAGCCATAGGAGCATATGTTTGGAACTATAGACATATAGTATAAACATAGGCACCCGCTTTGCGGCAAGATCAAAGCGTGTCACTACTCTCCTACTCTACACTCTGCCCTGTACATAGTAATACAGTCAAGCCCCTTGCAGGGACCGACTGCCCTGAGTCTATTATGGAAGGATGGTTGTCATTCATGATTCCTTAAACATGTAACTTTATAATTTGGTGGGACAAAATGTGCTATATAGTTGTTATAACATCACATAGTGCGGCTTTAAGAATATAAATGTCTCTGCCCTGTTTATGTTAATGACCATTATTGTTTCGATAAGGGAGATTGAAATGTTGCAGTTGTCTCAAGACTCTTTACATAGAGCAAAGGACCGACAAGCAAGCAATTTAGTGACAATTTTATGATAACTTACATAATTGTTTAAATCACAATACTTGTATTGCATGTTATGTTATGTATGAGCTCAATATATTTTAGTATTTAAGCAATAACTATAATTATATCAAATGTATGTCATAACTGTTTACCAATGTATTATTGAATACATTACTGCCCCATTCTTAGTAGAGTAGATCCAGGACCCTTCAATTAATCGATTATTAATCGGCAGAGCTGTCGATTAATCGTTTTGGCTGATGGTCACTTTCTGTTATCCCTAATTCCAACGTCACAGCAAAAAAAGTGTCACTTTGAATAATGTGCTGCTGTGAGCAATGCCAGACCACCAATCTCCCCAGGGATTTCTCTTTTTCTGTGGCCGATTCGTCTGGTTTCCAGGCTACTTCAAAACACCAAACATGCATTTTTAGTATGCACCACCATTGCTAAAATATTCAGAGAAATCTTACTGTGAAGTTGAGGTGAATGTTGTGTTGAACCATGTTGAAAATCTAAAGACATTCCATTCGACTTTTACCCAGCAACTATTTACTACTACTACTTTGTCACTGACTGGACACATGTTTTGGGGTTTTCCTAGCATATATCAGCCTTGGTCTATATATGTGACTAATGATGATTTGGCATCACCGCATTCATTCATGTATATCTTAGGATTTTTTATTTTTTTAATAATTTCTTTATTCAAGGAGAAGTACAGTATTATACAGGTTTCAGTGGCACTCCTATTAAAAGAATAAATCAAAATAAAATTTTCACATCACACACAATGTGCAACATTTCCCATTTTAGGATTTCAACAGAAGAAAGCCACATAATCACTTTTTAAATCATTGACCATTTATTAGGAAATGTGTGTTTTTAAGGCATATAAACCATAGTGTGCTCAGTCCAGCGTGGCTTGTTGCATCGCTGTATGGTGCCACATATCACTATGTCATATGGTCATTTTACAGTGTGAAATATGTTAAAGAAAACATTCAACAACATTGTGGAATACACACAGTCAAAAGATTACCTGACCTAAACTCAGAATGATTGCCTGCCACGGCTTGACAAGCTAGTAGACAATGTTGTTCAGGACTGGTAGAGGACCATGGACAAGGTTGAATTTAAAAACCATACATGATAGAACCATATTATCAACTGTGTTTTTTGATCTCTTGACAGCTTTTCACTTCTAGTCAGAGCACCTTGTTTTATATTTGTCAGACGATCAGAGATCTCAGCCCACTGATGTACGTCAACGTCTGGCAAAAATGTAATTCAATATCTGGGCAGTTTGTCAGTGGCAAGAAATGATCGCCGACAAACCTAAATTATGCCGACTGCTTTGAAAATAATTCACCGTCCCTCCCAATACGAACTGATTGCATTGGTTTAGGGCTGCTGTTTTTTGTGACATTTTGTTTCCACAACAGTTATAGCCCACTAAGCCCAGCATTCATTGCATTTGGAGATCTCTTGGACATATTTTTACTTTATTTTTTATTTTTGCTTCCAGCAGGCCACAATATGGGGTTACACTCAAATATATGATAGCAATTGTCTTCTGGCCAAATAACATTTACCTATTTGACATTATGACAACCTTTGGCCATGCTACTTGTATCCAGTGTTGTGTACTAGGTGGAATAAACATCACCTAACATATGATCCAGCATTTCGGAAGCCATAGTGTATGCATCCTATTCTTAACTTTGTCTTAGTGGTTTCACTGCTTAATGCACAGATCCTGTCTACAACCCGCCTTCTGTATCCGGTAATTTGCACACACATAATGTATCCTAAAGCACTGCCATGCTTGCTTTATTAAATCAGATCAATAGAGCAACCTTGTGTTTTGCTCTGGTGGTAAGGTTGCATTACATAAGGCATTCATTTCTGAGCTTTCTCTTTGTGTCCTGAAGTGGCGGTGAATAGAGCCATGGACTTCTAAATGTAATGAGAGGCCAGCTACGGTAAACTTTATCCCAAATCATTGAGCAAAACAAAGAAGGGTTGTCCTGTCTCGTCTCGTCTTGACTCCTTTTCTTCTCTACATGACCCTGTCACCCTGCCATGTCCCTTCCATCAGCGCACCCGGCTTCTCTTCCTGTAAACTGTGACTGAACATATCACTACTGGGTGGTTTCTAAAACAAAATGTTCAGTTATTTTGGTGCCACGGTCAAAGTCATAGTATTTGCACCAGTTATACCCCCCCCCCCCCCCCCTCCATTCTCCTCATATTCATCCTACACCACCTCGGTTTCGGACTGTGATGGACGGAGGCTGCTCATGAGCTTGCTGAAGCCTCCGGGGCCCTCCTCCTGAAGCTGGCGATGAGTCTTTCCTTTGGCACAGCACCAACAGTCCAACAGTTCATATAGCACAGCCAGTGCAGCCAGGGACAGCACAGTGACGATGAAGAGCAGTAGGATGACAAAGCAGGCTATGTTCCATCCGTCATGGAAAGGGTAGACCTCCTGTACCTGCAGGGAGACCCGGGAGAGAGGGGCCACCGCTGGATGCCAGGGCACAGCACTTGGGAGCAGGGTGGTACTGACATTGGCCATGATTTCTGCATAGATTAGAGAGAGAAAGAGAAGGACAATGTCAGTATGTGCAGATGTGGTATTTGGTTCTATGGGGGAATAGAAGCACTAGGTAAAGTCATTAGAGCATGAAGGATGCCTAAGTCTTGTGGTGCTAGGTTGCCATATTGTCATTGCATCCAAGTCAATATAGAGCGTCGCAGTCCCGCCCTCTTTCATGACGACGCCAGGCCCAGGAAATGATTCCCAATACATTTCAAAACTTATTTATTTAAAGACTGTTACGCCGCGGACAAAGCCAACTCGAGTCGTGACAACTCATGACAACAAACACAATATTTTGGACCAAACAAATAATTACAAAGAAGAAAAACGACAAAAAGTGTTGTAACCTGCCGTTTTTTTCTTCTTTCTAATTATTTGTTCGGCCCAAAAAATTGTGTTTGTTGTCATGATTTGTCACGACTCGAGTTGGCTTTGTCCACGGCGTAAACGTCTTTAAATAAATACTTTTTGAAATGTCTATGAGGAAAATGAACGGAGAATCATTTCCTGGGCCCTGGTAGGGGGCGGGACTGCGACGCTCTATTGTGTAGGCCAGTCATACAGTGAGATGGTTAGGCATTGCTACAAGAAAACAATGACAACCTGCACCTCCTCTAGTAATGGGGCCATCTGTTGGATACCAAAATGGCCAACATTTTGGCCACAAGATCTTCATTATGGTTTAAATCTATGTGGCTGATGGGATTAACCCACATTATCACACTTGTTACTTAGTTTTCGCACTACAGCCTACTCTTGCCACTTCACCTCCCCGAGGCAGCAGCGTGGCTCTCTAGTCTCCACTAACACATGGACACATGCTGTACATACAACACAAACATCTCTGTACCACACTGACACGCACATGCACACACTGGTGGTGACCCATTTTGCTTGAGTGAACTGAAGAGATGGGATGGGGAACATGGAAGCATGTATACGAAAGTGGCTTTTAAATGCCTCCGCAGACCAGTCTAAAATGTTTGCTCCATCATGCAAAAGAGTTGTTTTATGCACAGCGGGCACACACAGGCACTTTGGTATTGGTACGTTCATTACACACGCTAGTGTGTCTGAGAGTATACTTGTGGACCGTTGTTGCGTTTGGTAGTGAGCACTGCTGTGACACAGTGTTGATTGCATGTTTCTCAGTTCACATGACGAGATAGGTGAGCACTCCATCCTGTAATGCTAAAGTGGGTCATTGGCGTCATCAGGTAGTGTGTCAGTAATGTGATCTTATAGAGGTGTTGTGTGGGTGTGCTGCTGGCTTCAGTCTTCTCAGAGCATCCACCCATCTCAAACCAAACCCATCATTTCAACTTCAGCTCTACCCATCGTCACCATGACGACCACCTCTTTGACATCCACCTTGTATGTTGTTTTGTCTGGCCTTAGTTGCCCCCCTGCTCTTCTCAATGGACACACGCCGATTGCCCCTAGCCTCCTATGACATCTGTTATCCCATCCCAAAATGAAGCCCCACCCCAATTCCACCATCTAAAAGGTGTTGTAAGACCACAAACCGTTTTTGTTTGTGCACAGATGCTCACCCCTTAGTTTACCCCCCCACACACACAAACACACACACCCTATGTCTCTAGCTGGCTCCTCACAGCTGTCGGTCCTGCATTGATTTCTTGTTGAGAGCTGCAGCTTGGAAGTGGTCAGAGAGGCATCTCATCTCTTTACCAACAGAAACACATAATGGATGTTTGTCATTCAAGGACAGTGCAGACAGCCAGATCCATGTTAACCACATCTACCTCATTATATCATTTTCCATTACCAGCTTTGATCCCTCCTGAGAATTCATACAAACCTAAAGGATATAACCTACAGTAGGTGTTTGTGAAAATACACATCATCATTTCCTCTTCAAAGTCGGACTGCAAAAGAATAAATGCACTAGTATGGACAGAGTTGTGTAATATACTACACTAATTTCAACACACACACACACACACACACACACACACACACACACACACACACACACACGTACATCGTAGCCTAAATGTCCTAATGTAATCAGTTTATCTTTCGCTCTCAACCATAATATGCACAACAAATCTGCACACTCACCTATGTGTCGGTGCCAGTTTCAAGATGCTGCCAGTGAAGAGATGCTCTCTCCTCTCTCTCTGCTGCTCCACCTTATTGCTCGCTCACTTTTCCACTCCCGCGATCTCTGCTTTATTTTAATCGTCTTCTTTAGCACGCTCCCCCCTCTCTCTTTCTCTCTCTGTCTCTCTCTCTCTGTCTCTCACTCTCCCTTTCTCTTTCTGTGTGTGCCACTCCTTGCAGCTCTTCATTTCTCAGCCTACCAGAGAACGGGACATCCATTCCTCTCATTGGCTACACTTGAATTCTTGCCCCCCTGCACCATTAGCTAGCCGGCCTATCACTCAAATCAAACGTCCCGCCCTCCGAGGACCACACGGCAACAGCATCTCCCGCCCACCACTGGTGGAAAGTAACTAAGTACATCTGCTCAAGTACTGTACTTGTGTAAAATATTTAGGTATTTCTACTTAGCTTGTGTATTTCCAATTTCCAGTACTATTCCTTCTACTCCACTACATCTCAGAGGCAAATATTGTACATTTTACTCTACTACATTTATTTGTAAACTGTTACTAGTTACCTTGTAGACTGATTATTATAACATACATTAACCACTTCAGACCTATAAACATTTTTGGCCACTTGAAAATAGCCGATCTACAAACTCACAATGCGTTGTGATGCGACGCATTGTGATCTTGTAGATCTGCTATTTGTATACATTTCAAAACTTGAAATTGGACATGATTCTGCATAATGAGTACTTTCTACTTTTGGTACTTTTAAGTACATTTTTATGCCAATACTTTTGTAAACTTTGAATTCCGGGCTTTTACGGAGTAGTTCTACATTGCAGTATTGATACTTTTACTTAAGTAAAATAATGAAATACTTTTTCCACCATTGCCGCCGCCCACACCGTGAATCATTCATGAGTCGGTTGCCAGCGGACAGCTCTGATTGGCTGTCCTCCAGCACAGACCTCAGGCGGAGCAGCATGGTCTCCCCGGGGGGTGGGGGGGTGGGGGTGCAGCATCTTGAATGATTTCCAGCTGGCGAGGCCTCGGGGCCATAAAATCTGTCTTATCACATTACACGGACATGCTGCTTTTGTAGCCTTTTTATGTTGTTTTATGGTGCATCCACTGTGAACTGTGCTGACGGGGTGTGTTCAGTCAATGACATGTTTATGTTTCATGCAGAAGTGTAAAATTATGAAATATATATCATTAACCCATTTTGGGCGGGAACCCCTTTTGGTGTTAGCATTATGTTATGCTTTAGCTATTGAAAAATAGCAGATCTACAAGCTCATAGCGCGCCACCGAGTGGCGCGCTACGAGCTTGTAGGTCTGCTATTTTTGAAAAATCGAAGAACCACTGACATAGAAACATAGCTTTTTCAGAAATAATCTGATCTCAGGTCAAAATGGGTTAATGTCGTTGTATATTTAAGACCAGTTACTTGTCCTATCTGCCCGTGCAATTTTTGATTATGAATTACGGAAGTCTTACGGAAGGCAATTATACATTTTGATTCATATCAAAGTTCCAATGTTCAATGCCAAAAACACAATTAAATCATTAATCACAATTATTTGTTGTGTAATCACGACAGCCCTAGTTCTCTCATAGTTATGGTTACATCCCCTGCGTAACTCTTTGAGCATTTTAAACAAACGCCTCTTTCTCTCTGTTCTCCAGACCCAAACTTCAGTCTGAAGGCTCTCACGGGTAGCTCTGGCTACAAGTTTGGTTGCCTGGCCAAGATCGTCAACTACATGAAGGTAAGACTCAGTCGGCAAGTCTCACCAAAACAACCCCACTGATATAAGCGTGGCCGTGGCCAAGTGTGGATGTACAGTATTCTCATTCCTTTACAGATGTGTATTCCTGTCAAAATGTTTTAGAATGAGCAAGCACTTGATGATCGAAAATATTAAAATATAAAGAAAATGGCTACAAGCTTAGACCTACAACGCCCTGCCATGCGAGCTTGTAGATAGGTTATTTTTGACATGTTTTAAGTGGTTAAAGCCCTCGGCAAGTGCATCTTGTTAGTGTTAGATTTGAAATACAGACTGTCTATCAAAGCCTCAAAAATGGAACATTGTTTGTGTTGTGCTCCAAAGCTCTGGGAGTGAGTCACTTTATTTATGAAATCGCCTGTGTAACAGGCGTTGTTCATGTCATGTCTATGAATTGATTGCATAGGGCCTAAATGGAAACATGACCGCAAGGACCTTTTTTGTGCCATCTCTTTTTGACTGAGTGTCTGACTCTGTTGCTGTTTATACATTCTGTCTAATAAACTATTCAATCATTCAATCAATCAACATTTGGCCCTCAGGCTTTCTGTTGCATATAAACAGCTTATTTTAAGTTATTTACCATTTGGTGTCGCTGCAGATGGCCTGCTACAATCTATCAAACCATTGCACTGACTCATCCCTAGCTGCAGAACATGTACCCCATCCATGATTCATTCTTTTTGAATGTGTGTCCAGGATTTATTTGCAGTGCATTTGAAGTTCCCAGAGAGTTTTGAAGGGTACATTGGCAATTTGGCAATTTTACAAACAATAGATGTCAGGTGTCCTCCACAACTAGCACAACAGGTATGTTAGCAGGGGGTTAACCGTCATTGGACACACATACTGTCATTCATTCACGACCGGACCAAATCAACCAATGAACATACAGTATAGTGGGGAATGCCCATGCATAAAGTGAGTGGCAAATAGGCCTGTCACAATTATTACATAATAGCCTAATAGCAATTATTTTAAATAATCACAATTATTTTTGCACAATCGTCAATCGTTTCCATGTTGAAAAATGACCATACATTTTCATAAATTTTTCAAAAATAGCAGAAATAGCAGATCTACAAGCTCGTAGATCAACTATTTCCGTTTTTTTTGCGGCTTTCACCTTTATTTCATATTTTTTATAGAGGGACAGACAGTAGGCTGACAGGAAATGGGGGAGAGAGATGGTGGAGTGACATGCAGTAAAGGCTGTCGGGATCGGGAGTTGAACCCGCGGCACACTGCCAGGCTTGGGCTACTGGCCAAGGTGCCTGGACCTAAGCCACGGCCCAGGCGGAAAGAATATTTTTTATGTGTCACTGATTTATTTGTATATTTAAGTTATTTGTCATATCTGCCCTGTGCAATTTGTGATTATGAAGCCTAAAAGGCAAACATAAATACAAATTATAACGTTTCAATATTCAATGCAAAAAAACACATTAAATCGTTAATCACAATTATTTGGGTGACAATTAATCGTCAACTTAAATTTGTAATCGTTACAGCCCTAGTGGCAAAGTGAGATTAACATTGTTTAACTCAATCAGATTTTCTGCTTGGATTTATGGGCTCTCAGGGCCAGAAAGTAATTATTTTGCCACTCAGTAGGCGTTCCCTACTTCCTGCATAACTTCCGGGTATGATGATGATGTCATGTCACGCGCAGCGGCGCATACCCTCTATAGTTTCCCTAATCAGTTATTTCACGTCTTAGGTCAAGGTACACTGATTGATCGATTGATACACTGGTCAGTACTTCCACCAGCAGTTGGCAGCCACCCGCTGTCTTCAGCCTTACCCAACGAGAACAAGTACAGCTAGCCAAATCTGTCATTTCATGCGGATTTCTGCATGACTGGCACGGTGCAAATATTATGTAGGCTATATGCAACGATGAGTACAGACTTGTCCCGTAGTAGTGATCAGGCACGTGACCTCAGAATTAGGCTACTCCTAATTGTGCTGAAAGTTTGTCTAGGTCTAAAAATACTCCTAGGATCACTTTTTAGAATGAAGGACAAAGGACTTCACGGTTTGTGGACTCACTGAGGCGTAAACAAATGGAAATCATAATTTCCATTGATGGGGTCTTGTAGTTGTAGCATTGTTCCTATTCATCAGAAGAACCATGCCAAGTGACTTCAAAACATATACATCTCGTAGGCTCGTAGCCTATGTATCGTCACTGTCTGGTGGAAACTATTATCACACAAGTTAAATCTATAATTTACATTAATTTAGATTTTAAATGAAACTGGTGTTCAATAGATTATATTATATGAATCCATGTATGTTTTTTTCTATCTCTCAATCAGACGAGGCATCAGAGAGGAGATACACACTTCCTGTCCCTTGAGGAAATGCTGGATGAGACCAAACTGCTGGACATCGGGATGAAGCAGAAACAGTGGCTTATATCCGAGGTGTGTGTGTGTGTGTGTGTGTGTGTGTGTGTGTGTGTGTGTGTGTGTGTGTGTGTGTGTGTGTGTGTGTGTGTGTGTGTCTTTTTTTGGATTAACATTCATAAACCACATGAACTGTAGCGTCCCTATTCTGGGCATTTCATAATATGGACAAGAACTTTCTGCGAAAATATTAAAACAAGCCAGAACCCTTCTTAGACCATTGCATTTAAAACCTGAACATCTCCTACCCATTTGAACCCAGGCCTTGGTCAACAACCCAAAGATTGATGTGCAGGATGGGAAGTATGCCTTTAAGCCTAAATACAAGCTGAGGGACAAGAAGTCCCTGCTGAGGCTGCTGGACAAACACGACCAGCTGGGCCTGGGAGGGATCCTGCTGGATGACGTGGAGGAGGGTCTGCCCAACTCGGCCAAGGCCATTAAGGTAAAACACACTATTTACTACTTATTTCCATGTGAAATGTGTGTAGCAATTAGTTATTTTCAGCAAGGCACACTGCGACATACTAGCGTCATGTCCAAGGGGTGTACTTGTACATCAAGCTGCCTCACGCTACAGAAACAGGCGATAGGCTCCTGCCTGATGGGCCTTATGGCTCGGCAAGGCTACTACTTACTTACACTGCTGCATGTCTTAAGTGTAAGTTAGGCTTTAGCCTTTAGCACAGGGGTTTTCAACTTGTTGTAAACCCCAGGGACCACCACCCTGACTAAGAATCAACCTGGGGACCACTGTTGTGTTGGGAGGGAATACGATTACGCACGCAATCAAGTATTAATCAGACATAAGACCATGTCAATCCCTTTGTTCCCCCTACAGACTTTAGCGGATCAGATCATCTTTGTGACCAGACCAGACAAGAAAAAGGTCCTATTTTACAATGACAAACACTGCCAGTTTGTGGTGGATGATGGTGAGTACTGGCCTGGCCTTATTTACTGTTGAATTGCTTTATTGATTTATGGGGGTAAATTGAAGATTATTTATTTCCCCATGTGGGGAATATTATTCATCATCAGAGGTAGGCGTATGCTATTATAGTATACATTACTATTTGTATAGTCCTTATTCCCAAGCTATGTAGCGGCTTCACAATGTGTTTCACCTCACACTTGGTTTATTTTGCCATGATATAATGAATTGAACTGCTTTAATGCCCAGAATTCCAGAAGCTGTGGAGGAGTGTTCCAGTTGATTCCATGGACGAAGAGAAGATTGAGGAGTATCTCAAGAGACAGGGCATCTCCTCCATGCAAGAGACGGGACCAAAGAAAGTGGTCAGTGCCTTTTTGACACTCCTGTTACTGTACTTCATATTAAAAGAAAGATATCCCTATTGTCATTTAAAAATCACACCCGTGTGAAGTGAGGGGCGCTCTTGTCGTACATCATCCAATAAAAAATGAATATACCTTTTCATTAATTAATTTGTCAACTTATGTTATCTTTTAGCCATGATACAATGTTTAAAAAAACTCATCTTTTCACCATGATCATGTAAAATGACAACTGAATTTATGATATATATATTTGTTCAGACACATGACATATTCTCCTTTCATTGTCAATAGCAAATGTGGCACGAGTGAAGGACAAAAAGCTGTATATAGGAGGGGCTACCGCCCCTCAAAAATGCACCTGTAATCTCCTTTATGGAAATGTAACATTTGAATCATAGTTTACAATCACAAACGGAGCTGTTGAATAAGATAACTCTGGTTTTGATGATTTACTCTTCGCAGATGCCAGTGCAGAAAAGGAAGAAGCCGGGTGGCCAGAAGAAGAGGCGCTTCAAGACTCACAATGACCATTTGGCTGGAGTGCTGGAGGACTATTCAGAGGGTGTACCGGCAAAGAAATAAGATTCCCCTGCCTCTTATTTTATGGTTCAGACTTCAGAGGTTTGATGCAGAAGCGGTTGTCCAGAAATGACATGGATCAACAACAAAACAAAGACTGTATGGGTGTCTCAGTGATCTCGCAGGACATGGACTGAATAGAAGCTGTACAATTAAATGGTGTCCAGTTGCTATTTGATATTGATAGCAGAGACCAGAGGAATGAGAGCCAGTTTGGATTATTGTAAGACACTGGATGTCTGTGCCAAAACTACAAACCGAAAAGCAGGGCGCTGGCATTTACTTCTTAAGCAAAATGCAAAGCTGTACATATTTTTTTAAAGCTTTACTGAGTATAACACGGACATTTACGGTAAAATGCTAAATATTCCATAGGTTTATCATTATTTGGATTTAAACAATAAATCTTGAGCAAATTTCTATATTGTTTCATCAGAACGGCCTTAGAAACAGGCTTTTGGTTTGTCATCAGAGCTGATGTATGTTGTGTGGTATACACTACAGTATAATCATGCCACAATTGTTTCCATGCAGTACATAACCATTTGGTGTTTTTCTTTTAACTTTGACTATGGTAATAAACTCACATCACGTATAGACTGTGAGATCAGGTGTGTTGGATCTGTTGCACACCTGGCTACTATCACTCATTCATGCGTGTGCATGACCAAAGCACAATAAACCCATAATGTATTTTGTATGGGAGAGAGGGAAAAAAAACATGGCTAAAAGGTACTGTAAATGTAATTACAGTTTAGTTCTACTTAAAATACCCCTATTCAAATGTAAGTGCAAGTAGTCAATGCAACAACCATTCGCTGCTCTTAACAAGTTAGAATTTATTTAAGTAATATATAAGAGTGGAAGTAGGAAAACGTATAGGCAAATACAAAACATTTCATATAGTATTCAATAGTCATATTGTGACTGTAGTGTGGTGCAAACCAGGCAATACTTTTATACATAAACTGTTTCAGCCCTTAAAACAAGTCGATCAATTATTAGGTTATGCTGTACTGTGGCTGGTTTTGACTGTTTTCTTCAAGTGGTGGTAGTTGGGCAAGATCTTCATCAGAAAGTCGAGCTGAAGAGTCTGGGGCTGAAAAAAAGTGGTGCTTTTATTTATTTTATACCTTTTTATATTCAAGATTTATACAATATTCAAGAGGCATTTTGGTACGCTCAGTCACAACATTCTACCAGTATACTGGCAATGTTTTAATTTTGCTGGTTTGTCCAATGGCAATGGGTAATAACTGCAAAATGAATGATAGTGAAGTGATCTCAAAACAAATAGACATTACTTCACTGGCCTACTGGCAATTTGGTGCTGATCAGCCCAATGGTTTGCAAGATTAGCCTTCAAGATTGCTCAGAGGACATACTGTATATTAACCATAAACGTAATCTTGTCTAGTCCAGAGCTGTCTCACCATATTTCACAATAGTGCATGTGCACAGTTTGCACACAGGTTTCGGATATAATGAACACAAATGGATGCAGCTATGTATGTACCTGTGGTCTCTCCGTCTGTACTCGTCTCATGCAGCCAGAACCGTAGATTACTGTGTTCTCAGGTATGACCTCACAGGTGTTCACCTGGCAGAAAGCGCCGATGATACAGCCACTAGTTAGGATCACATTCCTCCCGACGTCGGCTGGACAACAAGAGCAGAGCACATTTGATATGGCAGACTAGTACGATAATCTTAAATCCTATTATGCAGCGAGTCAGTGACTGACACGAAACGGCCTTAAACAGATGCAGAAAGGCTATCTCACCTTTAGATTCAATAACATTGTTGTCACCAATTTTCATGGCTTGTGATACTGAAGCAGGTTAAGGCCAAGTACATAAGTAGGCACATCATAAACATACGACCAAGTCTAATGGGTTTCATTCACTGTTACTCTTTTTCAGACCAGTCAAAGGATACCACATCCTACTTCAAATACGTTGTTTATGCCAATGGTCATCGTCTTGGGCTCCACTCCCTCTGAATCAGGTGTGATGTTCTCTGGGTAACTGTTGAGGTGCCAGACAAACTAGCTTGAAATGAATGTATGAAGACAACAAATGGGACCAAATGGACCCTTTACAGACATGCAACTACAAATATAATAGTCCGGCAGCCAACAGGCTTCTTTTGTTTGGTATATAGTATTTTTTATTGGCCTAAAATATTGTCTATATATTACATTCATGAATCCACTTGCTGACCGGCTGTCAGTATTGAGCAATTTTTTTTAGGGGTTTATATGTGACCCTACCATTAACATCCTATATACGGCAAAAATGTCAAACTTTCCTTATGCTTTGAGTAGCATGTGACATGTCAAACTAGGGGGTTTATGATTCTGAATCCATTCCAAGCATTAGTTTCGCACAAAAAACACTCCTTAGCCGTCATGACAAATGTGATGAGGTCAGCACAATTGGGCAAGTGGCTATGGCTGTTTTAGCCCAAGGTCAGCAAGTGGATTCATGAATGTATGTATATAGACAATATTTTAGGCCAATAAAAAAAGACTATATACAAAATTTCCAACTCCACAAACCCGACTGCTGGACAATAATGTCTAGAAATATTTGGTTCCATTTGTAGACAGAGTAAAATTAACACGGAACAGAAATGATGATTACTAATAACCTATTGATTATGAGAGCTTGTTCCTCTATCAAGTTGCCCTCTCCAATCACAATGGGTCCTGCCTCTGCAATGATGCGAGCTTTGGGATGGACCACCGTCCTAGAGCCTGATCAAAACGCAATTAACACATACAGATAAACAAGGATCCTTCGTTAAAACAGTGTACTGTATCGCGAATCTGTTAATTTAAAAAAAGTCAACATAGTGTGTGTATCTTACCAATAGTAACATCTCCTCGAATTTCACATTCAACACACACCACTGCTCCAGCAGCGATTTTGACGCTGAAAGAAGCGAGAAATTAAAATGTATAACAATGATCAAAATAAAAACGATAGACATCATTGTTTTTTTTTGCCAGCACACGCGTTTATATTTAAGGTGGCTAACATTACAAGAACGGCTAGTGGTCATTGCTTTTCAGTTCCACTCTATTCTTTATTCTAAACTAAATGATGTTCATATTGTAATGTAAAATAACTTTTCTTTGGCCTTCATTACCTTTTCTGAATAGTTTGTTTATCAGCCATGACGGAAGCTAGCTGGCTCATCCTCATCAACTCCTTCCGCTGAATCCGCTCCCTCGACTCGACAATCGATTTATTACCCTTGAGATGGCTACGTGTGCGCATGCGATAAAATATAGCATATATAATAATTATTATTATATTACATATTTTAATAATGCAATATTTACCATTTACAATATGTTTTAATAATACAATATTTATGTATTACAAATACAATACAATATACAATACAAAAAACGATAAATAAACCCCCCAAAACATCCCAGTCTCTGTTTTTGTCGATTTTGTCCCTTCTCTCTCACACTATCGCGTCACCAGGCTTCCCCAGGGACTTTCTGCAGTACCTGTGGAAAGCATGGTTTCTATGTGCTGCTCTGTGCCCTGATCCGGTCTAAAGCCCACCTACTGTATCCGGCAATATGCACACACACATACACCGTTTCCCTATCCGCTCTACCGGATCAGCAACCTGCAAAGTGAACTGACCTGGGCTCAGCCTGTACTGTGTCAAAACAAGGGGGGGAAGTACGTGTGTTATTATGAAAAAAGATAAATCAGAAACACAACAAAAAGAAAAGTGTGGTTGGGACGCGGGGAGAAGAGAGGGAGCAGAGGAGGAGGACTGTGCCAAAATGGCTCAACCAAAGAACTATGAGCTGCTTTTTCTTGCAGTCGTTGGTCTGATTGCAGCCGTTTGCGTGGCTCCCCTGGCAGCTGACATCATGTCTTCATGTAAGTGAAGTGTTGGCAGCAGCAGACTGCTAGTTCTACATAACATGGCTACATTGATAGCTGTAGTCTGCACTTATCTAATTATTTTTCATTGATGTCAACTTGTAGATTAGGCTACATATAAGTTTAATATACTTGCCATCTTAAATACCAGCAGCAACAAGACATGAGTGGGTTAATGTATCCTTATTGAACCGTCCAGACTACAGCATCATCATGTGATGTTTGTAGATACCGGTAGCTAAAAACATGTCATGTCTCCAGGAAAGTGGAGGGATGAATGAACCATCTATAGCAGTCAGTCCAATATCGAATGGGCCTCAGGGTTTGAAATTCCCTCCCAGGGAGTTATTGTATCCTCTTGAAGTGGATTGCTGGAACATGTGACACACCGGGTGTGATGCATTGCACACAGGCATAACTCAACCCCCCACACTCACATGCCTCCCGACAGCCAGTCAGGCCAGTTATTATTACTGCTTAGTATAGTGCTTGCTTGGCTGCTTGCTGCTTAGTAAGATGGAATAAACAGCTAGTTGTTCTTTTAGACCTGAATCAGAAGCATTAAGGTAAGTAAGCTTGACAGCAGATGTACGACTGAAAAGATTAAACGTTAATGTACATTTGCTGTATGTTTACATCTATGACAGCCTGACAGCACTGAAGCATGCAAACTACAGTACCACCAGGCTATGCTTGTTTAGTCCATCCAATATACAAGCTACTGCTATGGTTGCATTGCTATCGACAAGAAGGTTGTATGTGTAGCAGAGTGGCTCACAACCCCAGCCAGATCTAGCTCTGGTCTGCAGGATGCTATGGACCAGAGCTACCGTTGCAGCTATGGACCAGAGCTAAGCCAGATCATGACCTAAAAGTCTAATATCTCCCTCGAGCTAGGGGGAATTCCCTTTGGCTACTTGGTTAAGATGGCTTAAGGCTTCCCACGCGGTAGACCCGGGTTTGAACCTGAACATTGGCTGTACATTTTGGTGTGGTTTGTTGACTGAGTCTTTGTCTCTTTCTAATTTTATTTTCAATGTATGTTTCTGGTAGAAATGTTACGATCAATTAGATTGCATTGCACAGTGTGTATTTTGCCTCTGTTCCAGTGGGTCGTCCTCGTCGTCATCAGCAACACAAGTCTGTAACCCTGAAGATGGATGAAGCTTTTCTGACAGTAAACAATGAACTAAGCACTGACTTGGTGGTGTCCTGGGTGTCAGACCACTGTTATCAGGTAAGAGTTTTCAACAGATGAATATACAGATGAAAGAAAGATAGTATTTGCGATCATGCGAGTGTGTGTGTGACTGTGTGACTGTGTGTGTGTGTGTGTGTGTGTGTGTGTGTGTGTGTGTGTGACTGTGTGTGTGTGTGTGTGTGTGTGTCAGTGTTTGTACCAGTATCTAGGGGTGGTGCCCGCAGTGCCAGGTCCTGGCATGGCCAGCTCAGCGGACTTCATTGTGGGAACACAGCATGGCATTAAACTGCAGCTCAACAGCTCCCCTATCAGCCTGGAGCTGTGCACGTAAGTACACAAAAAAAAGCTGGTTAATTTAATGTCAGCATATGAATGATTTAACTTTATGCAGAAATATATGTATATATTTAAAATTATATAAATGTATACACAAACAATGCAATTCTGAGCATCTTAACATATTTAAATATCCTGCTAAATATTTTAAATACTTGCCCTGGTCACATATTGCCAAAATGAAATTAATAAATAATAATCATGCTGAGTAAGTTGGTAAAAGGTATATTTAATACTGTGCGTGCGTGTGTGTGTGTGTGGTGTTCTCATGGTTTTGATCCGTTCACCCAGGGTTCCATTCCACTTTGGGGAGTATGGTAACTACTCATTGTGGGTTAAAAACCTGAATAACCCCGCTATTGTTAACTGCACCTTGTTGACCGAAACAGAACCTCTTAACAGCTACATACGTGAGTCTCCTCTCCTCTCCTCTCCTCTCCTCTCCTCTCCTCTCCTCTCCTCTCCTCTCCTCTCTTCTCTTCTCTTCTCTTCTCTTCTCTTCTCTTCTCTTCTCTTCTCTTCTCTTCTCTTCTCTC
Source organism: Electrona antarctica (assembly GCF_951216825.1). Classification (NCBI taxonomy): domain Eukaryota; kingdom Metazoa; phylum Chordata; class Actinopteri; order Myctophiformes; family Myctophidae; genus Electrona; species Electrona antarctica. The sequence goes on from NC_136809.1 coordinate 44,522,495, forward strand.
TGTGTCTCTGTCTCTCACTCTCTGACACATTAACACCTGCTGCCTACTACAAAATATACATTAATTATATTCAATATATGGACCACATTTTCCCTCAGCTATCTTGATAGCCTTCCTCTTGCTCACTGGCCTCGCCGTTGTATCTGCCATCGGAGGTACAATATTGGGGTAAAACATTTACTTATTTATATGCAAAGTTAAATAAAACATATATTAAATTAATGTGTTTTTGGCATTCATTTTGATTGCATTTGAGCGCAATGCTATAGTCTCACACAGCATGGTAATTGAGACTCCCTGCTTGGCTCTATTACTGTGTAATGAGTAGAAACAGAAAATTATAGTAATTGACTGATTATGTCCAGGCTGGATGTGGTGAAAAGTGCCCTCTTCCGATTGGGCAACACCATGGAGACAGAGAGGCTCATCAACTCTGTGAGTATATTTGTGTGGTGACTCGTGAGCACAGCAAACATGATTTAGAAAGGGATATTTCTGGAATTGGAACAAAAAGATAGCAAGCATGCTGATACATACTTTAATTGCGGAGTATTCGTATACTCATTTTATGGTCATGTCCATCACTATTTAAATAGTGCTAACTAAAGACCTGTCCTGTATTATTTATTTAGTTTTTGTTGAGAAGCAGCAAAATATCTGAGCCGATTGATAATTTCTATCCCATCTCTCAGGAGCTGGGCCCCCCAGGAAGGTCAGTGGAGGTAGTTCATGATACCATCCTCCCACCACCACCGACCCCCAGTAAGAGGCTACGTTCCTTGGACACTTTTCGAGGGTAGGCCCCGCTCCTCTCTCCAGCTCTTCTCAGTTTGTTCGTTTAAAGATACTGAAAGGATTACTGGATTGACTGTGACATATCGAAAAATGAGCCTGTGGACCACTAAGTTTAAAGGTTTTCTCTGAGCCACCAACCATGAGAAACAGTAATTGTTTGTAGGTAGATTATCTTACTTGCATGAAGTAGGGGATCCGCTCGTAATTCCGACGGCGCATTAGTCTTCGCGTGCGGTTAGGGTTAGGTACAGGGTTAGTAATGGGGCGAGTCAGACAATGTCGGGAATAATGACACTGGCCCGTGAAGTAGAACGGTGAACAGATTATTTTGGTCCTGTCTTTTAAAACCTTTATTTCCTTCTTGATTGGTACACTGTATGTCCATGTACCTCACTTACATTATTTGGCATAATGGTCAAACCGAATCGATAAATAAATGTTGTGTAATAAATACATATTTCATCTCAGAATCTCCTTGGTCATCATGGTGTTTGTGAATTATGGAGGAGGACGATACTGGTTCTTCAAGCATGAGAGCTGGAATGGTGAGCACACTGAGCACAATTTCCGGTTCTTTCAAACCTTGTCACCAATTTTTCATGCTAGAATGGTTGTTTGTGGAATTGATGGGCAAATCTGTTATCTCAATTTGTCTCTGTACAGGCCTTACTGTAGCTGACCTGGTCTTCCCATGGTAGGTTCACTTCCTGCTTTAAAAAAAAAAAAACTCCCCCAGTTTTAATTCAGCACTTATGAAAAGGTTCCTTTGTTCTACAGTTTTTGAGCTCCTGTATAGGCCAATGTATACTTGGACGCAAGGGGCCGCAACTCTGCATCACATAAAGTTGACAATATGAAATATGACAATATGAGTTTAAAAAGCAGGTGGCTTGCGCACATCCAGTTCTTTGCTGGTGCTGGACAAAAGGTAGATACATACAGAGAAGGAGTGGTCCGCACACAGTCTTTGCTCCAACAGTGTTTATTGTTTTAAAACACCATTCTTGCTGGCATTTAGCTTGTTACATACTGTTTAAATATATATTTATTTAATTTAATATTTTTAAATGTTTTAAATATTTTAAATATTTTTTACATTTGAGATTTTGCAATTTTGCAATTTTTAAGAATAAAAAAAAATCTTTGGTACCAAAAGTGCTTTTACAGTTTGGGCAATGTGCTCCAAAATAATGATAAAAATCAGTCAGAACGCTTTCTGCCTTCCTGTAAACCCTGTAAAATCGAACCAGGGCCTAACAATCAGATTCCCCTGTGTGAACTGTACTGTATGTTAACCCCTGTTCTAGCCCTCTTCTGAGATGCATCTTAATTTAATTTCTCTGTACTTGTCACCCACCTGGGTTCGTGTATTGAATATCATCATGGCCAATGTCCAGAGAGTCATTCTGAGGGATTTTGAATGTTAGCCTTCATTTGCCTTTGATAGAGCCCTTATATGTACCTTTGACATTGTTCTGACTGATTTTTACCATTATTTTGGAGCACATTGCCCAAACTGTAAAAGCACTTTTGGTACCAAAGGTTTTAAAAAATTCTTAAAAATGAAAGAAATTGCACAATCTCAAATGTAAAAAATATTTAAAATATTTAAAAATATTTAAAAAATATTTAAACAGTCTGTAACAAGCTAAATGCCAGCAAGTTTTAAACTTTGTCGTAATGTTGTGAACTTGCTTGTTGTGGTGGTGATTCAACTTATTTTATCACTCTATGGTGTGTTTATGTGTGAAAATGACCTGCCCTGTTGTTAACGGCAGTCACGTGACGTGACGGCCACTATATAAGGGAGGTTATCATATACTGATTACTATCACCTGATGAAGGCCGTTCACGGCCGAAACGTTGTGTCCTGATTGAGAATGGTGTTTTAAAACAATACACACTGTTGGAGCAAAGACTGTGCGGACCACTCCTTCTCAACATGACAATATGAAATATGACAATATGAAATATGACAATATGAAACATGACAATATGAAATATGAAACATGACAATATGTGACCAGATTTGACTGAGAGCCTGCCATTGCGCAAACTCCAGCTTTTCACCAGAGGAGAAAAACTTTTTTTTTTTAAATCCAAAATGAGTTAACACAATCTGTGCCAGGAACATCAGGTTACGTTTTAAGCAGCATACCCTACCTGTGCCAAGACGTAATTTTACGTTATTAAAAAAAACAATGCAAACCTGAAAAAAGACTACTTGGTGATTTGTTGAAGGAATTTATTAGAGTATGAGTATATCTGTAACGCACAGAAATAATTGTCTAAAAACTCACCTCTTCCGACTCCACCTTAGCCCATAGCATTTGCCCTAGCCTTGAAGACCTTGCAGGCTCATGCAAAGGCTAAAATATGCAATTTAGATAGCATGTAATGTAGACGGATGCCAGGTCATTATTGATCTGGCATTCTATAGCATTCTATAGTGTTTATAGTTTCAGGTCAGGGACCAGAGTTGGTCGGCAAAGAGAGACACCAGGATTCTTAAAAATGCCTTTTTTGTCTTTTATTTTCACCATGAAAACAAAACATGACAGAATGGCAATCATTAATTCTAGGGCTAGGCCCAAAATAATAAAGACAAATTGAACTTACATCAAGACTGACCTAATCAAAATAAGATGACTATTTATATGCATTTGATGATTACCTTGTGTTGTTGGATTGATAGTGTCTGCTAAATGCCTAAATTGTAAATTGTCACAAAATAGCATTAACTAGGACAATAGACCTTTTGCCAGGGCACGGCTCCTTCAGGACATTGGGTTGTGCTTTGGATTGAGTGCAGCCCATGATCCTGTTGCTCTTGAACACATGCAGACACCAAACTGTATATTAGAATGTGTAGACTGTAGAACTTTACCGCTGAACCAGTTTTGAACAACAGACTAACACTAAAACATTCCAGGTGACTAAAATGTGACTAAAACTAAATGAAAACTATTCAAAAGACTATGAATAAATCAAAATTTGCTGTCAAAATCCACACTGCGCTGAACCGCTGTACGTGGACCCTCCCTGGTCCTGCTTTTAGAACAGGCCTAAACGAGTCCTCTGCTCAGCCCACTGTGTGCATATCTCATATCTCATTTCCTCTCTCTATCTACACTTTACACTCTCTCCTCACTTCTCCCTTCCCTATGTTTCACCCACCCCACACCGAAGGTTTGTGTTTATAATGGGGACATCAATAGCCCTCTCAGTCAACTCTGTGCTGCGCAGAGGCACATCTCGAGCTAATTTACTGTGGAAGACTGTGTGGAGGAGTCTGCAGCTCTTCATCATAGGACTCATCATCATCAACCCTAACTACTGCCAGGGACCCTGTGAGCACAGACACACACGCACACTTCTGTAGTACTGTAACAATTTCAGCCACATTCCTGTGTGTGTGTGTGTGTGTGTGTGTGTGTGTGTGTGTGTGTGTGTGTGTGTGTGTGTGTGTGTGTGTGTGTGTGTGTGTGTGTGTGTGTGTGTGTGTGTGTGTGTGTGTGTGTGTGTGTGTGTGTGTGTGCGTGCGTGCGTGTGGTGTACTATGCATGCTCATACTCTGCTCTCGTCTGCAGTGTCGTGGGACAACCTACGGATCCCAGGTGTGCTGCAGCGACTGGCCTGGTCATACCTGGTTGTAGCCTGTCTGGATGTGTTGGTGGCCAGGACTCGCCTCGACAACCTGCCCATGGTCAGTCAACCACTGTTGTTTACCCTAAGCTTTTAACCAAAAAACAAATTATTCAGAAAATATTCGATCTACAAGCTCACAACCCATTGCAGTGTGACATTCAAAACATTTTCTAATTTGTTTGATTTTGTTTTGTTTTGGCCTAATGACATGCCCAAAGATGGAATGCCAAGATAACGTGGTTAATTCTCTAGCACATGTATGGTATCGATTAGAATATTGCTTCTGTGGCTATGAAATGAAAAGGTATAGGTTTTCTGACATTCTTACAAAGTTTATTATTATTAATATTATTATTATCATTATTGTTGTTATTACAGTAATCTTGTACTTTATTTATGATAGATGCTTTGTTTATAAGCGTGTGTGCTGCTTAGTCCAAACTCTTTATTGCCTCTTAATTTCCCAGGATGCTTGGTGGTACCCTGGCTGTGAGATTCTACTCTACTGGCCTGCCTGGGTGTGTGTGATCGTATTGGAAGGCATCTGGCTTTGCCTTACCTTCCTACTCCCTGTTCCTGGCTGCCCAACGTGAGTCAGACATGAGTGTGTGCACATGCATGTGCGTGCACATAAAGTGCTTTGTTTTGTGTTGTGTCATGTAAGAGGAAAATTGGGCAAGAGAGATGCGGGCAACGCGCAAATCTCGTTTGCGTCCGAGCATAGGCATGGTCTGGGCATGGTAATGCCCCACCTGCCTCTGATTGGCCTACCGACACTGCCCGTTTTGACTGTCCTCCGAGATGCGAGGTTACTCCGTGGTGGGAAATAATACAAGAGAATGACAGCTTGGCACGCGCGACAGAATGCAGCCTTGTAACTAACTTGTACGCAATTGTTGTAAAAAGGTCTCCTTTCCCTTCACCTTTATCCTTTTTAGTATAATTTAGTATTAGTTTACTATAATACTCAATTATCACTAACACTTTATTTAGAAGTACACACCACCCAAATCATGGGCGTTACCATCCCTATGCTCGGACGCAAACGAGATGAATGCGCGGGCAACAGTTAAGATCATTCCGGAAGGCTTTTGAATCATGAAACTTTCACCATCTAGTTGCAGGTTGGAAATTGTGTGCAACTTGACCGTTGCACAAAGAAATAAAAACATAATGTGAAACACAATAGTTTTCTCACTAGATAATATCTTTTTGCTAGATGATATAATTTCATCCAGCAAGTCATTTTTTCTTCTAGCACTGGCAGAGCAGTAACGCTTGTTTATATGTGAGAGGGGGGAAAAAACAACCTACAGTAAAATGGCTAAATGGGTGTCGTGAATGAAAGGCTGTCGACTTGAAAGAGTAGCAAAGAGGGAGAGTAACCAAACCTGGGCCTGAATCAACAGTGAAGACATTAGATTTCCGAATCTATGTACAATAAATAATGTAATGGATGTTGAAATCAAGCACTGGCTAGTGCATTAAACTATTTTCAAAGTTTAAATGTGTGCAGCTGTTAGCGACTTAGTTCCAAACAACCGCCAGGCGAGCTGGAGAGGGATTTGCACTACTATGCAACTCAGATTAAACTAAGCTTCAAACAGCTAAAGCTGCATGACGTTTACCATGTAAAGAGTTTTTAGCCTGACTTTCTGATAAGTATATGAACAATATTCAACACCAACCTTTTAAAAGAGTTTGGCCATGATTCCACAGCTGACCCCTGCAGAAAACAATAACGGACTCCCCTCCCTTCTTTTTGTACAGTGGCTATTTGGGTCCAGGTGGGATTGGGGACATGGGTCTGTACGCTAACTGCACTGGGGGAGCAGCTGGGTACATTGACCGCTGGCTTCTGGGCGTCAATCACATCTACCAGAGCCCTTCCTCCCGGGTTAGTGACCAACTTTAGAAACAAAAACACACTAAGCAATGTAGTCTTAATTATAAGAGGATGTGATGAGCTGAAGCATTTCTCTCGTTATATATGTTTTGTCATTACTCAGCGGTACGTTTTAACAGTGGGAGTCAGCTTGGCGTATTTTCCGGAAGTGCATTATTTGTCTATGGGACCCGGCAATTACTGGCGAGAGCAGGCATAGAGGCGATAGTCGAAAAGTGGGCGGAGGAACGTGCCCGAAAACATGAAAATATGTTTGGATGACATCGTCCGGCGATAGCCAATGAAATTCATGTGTTGCTTTGTTTACCCTCCACGCAGAACTGTGACACGTTTCATTATAGTAACGCCCACTAGGAGATTTTTTTATAGCCCAGAGTCACCGCTGTTAAAACTTAGGGTAAAATTATAAACATTACCAAAGTTAAGTCTGAGGTGGAAGAATAAACTAGAGACTATTATTGTGTTACATATGTCTACAATAATCCAATTGTATTCACATTTTAATTAAGGTAATTTATGCGACTCACGTGCCATATGACCCGGAGGGTGTTCTAGGCAGTATCAACTCTATTGTCATGGCTTTCCTAGGATTACAGGTTTGTGTTTTTTTTTCAGTTTTCCCCCCTTTCTCTCTTTTTAATCTTCCTCAAGCAGAGGAGATTATCATTAAGGTCGCTGGATCCATCATCAGACTGAATCAATTGTGTTGTGGATGTGTGTTTCTGTTTTTGACTCTGCCAGGCAGGAAAGATTATGTTACACTACAAAGATCTCCATTCAAAAATAATGTCAAGGTTCCTCGTATGGGGCCTCATGCTGGTAAGCAGACTATTTTGCTATATCACATCTGTGCAGCTCATGTGTAAATCCGTCTGTTATCTCTGTTCCAACATACTGACTCGCTGTGTGAAAGCAGCCTGTGCCTTTTCTCAAAGGGGTGTATGCACTTGGTTTTTCTGTGAAATGTGTCCAACTCTTCTTGAGCCACGGCGTATTTTTGTGTTGCACAGGGAATCCTTTCAGCTGTTCTTACCCTATGTTCCAGAGATCAGGGCTTCATTCCTGTCAACAAGAACCTATGGTAAACCCACTTGTATTAGCAGTGTGACTTGTATTAGCAGACACTACGAGCCATTTTTCCATACAGGGAGCAACACATTTAGAAAACGTATCATAACAATACATGCACAGCTAGATGTAGTATGCAATAAACATTTCCTTTTTAGAAATAAATATTTCTTGACTGATTTTTATTTTATTTCTAAATATACATAACATAGAATTTTGGACACAAGATTCTTTGGCTTTGTGTCCCAACTCCCAAGTGGCCAGTGCACATAGAAAAAAAATTGCGACAATCCGGGCGCTCAAAGTTAAAAAGAGGAAAGCCTTTATTAAATTAAAAAGGCAACAGACAACATGTTTCAACCATAACGACTCTTTACTCTTCATCAGGGCGAGAATGAAGAGCATCACCAAACACACTCATTTTATAGCAACAAGAAACACAGCTTTGCAATGCGACAATTAGCAGGTGTCAGAAGCACGTGAGTGCCAATCAGCTAATACATAGGTAATTACTACTAATTACATGGTTATGCATATAGGAACTCAATCAACCCCTGACGCCACACGTGTGTGTGTGTGTGTGACAGCCCAGAGGCGGCGAATAAAATGGCAAAAGCTATACTCTAAGCATCAAATATTCAGCAAAAGGAAGAACAGTGACTTTATTACAAATCATGAAAAAGCACATTATAATAATCAATAAAGATGAGTGAGAGCGTCCAGGAAATGGATACAGAAGGTTTCCCTTTGGTTCAATTTCCTGAGGCGATCACCACCTCTTGGAAAAGGTTTAATGTATTTCGCAAAAGAGGCATTGGCTGAAGTGTCTAACTATATTGTAATTCATATTGTTGATGCGGATAACGTATTTATGTTCAGCCAATCTATCACAGAGGTGGCGCTTTGTCCTGCCAACATAAAAGATATTAGGACAGGTACATGTCAGGCGATATATAACGTGGGTGCTGGTACAATGAATCAAATCATTAATCTTATAGATTTTCTGTGTTTTAAAATCAATAAATGATTAGGTCTGTGAGACATTGGAGCAGTGGGGACAATTCATGCATTTGAACATGTTTGTTAAGCCAAGTCTGCTTTTTAATAGACTGAAGGTAGCTATGGTTAGCAAGTCTGATCAGTTGATGCCAAGTGCTTTATTGCACGCCCGAGCTACAGTACATTAACCGGCTTATAGCCTCTGTCTTTAAATCTGGTGGTCATGTCGGCTAACCTGAGATTGCGGCAGTATTGAGTTCACAAGTTCCCTGGAGGAACTCACTGCTGCCGCTATCTGGCGGAGTCAGGTAAGAGGTTACATGTCGGCAGCTTTCTGACTAAAGTCACTGTCACATATACGGTGTAGACGTTGAAACTGCCCTAAAGGGATGTTTTTTTATAAGATGGCGTGCACATTTATATTTATATTTGTCTACCTCAGTAAAGATGTCATACGTGTTCTCTTTGCAGCTGAGCTGATTATGCCTTAAATTGTGCTCTGCATGTCTGTCTACCTTCCAGGTCTCTGTCTTATGTGACAACACTAGCCTGTTTTGCCTATGTAGCACTGGTGCTGGTGTACTACACAGTGGATGTGAAACAGTGGTGGTCAGGAGCTCCCTTCTACTACCCAGGTGAGCAGCTTGCGATAGGCCTGTCACAATTAGCACACAATCATCTAATCACAATTATTTGAGATAATCGCAATTATCCCATTCTGGGCGGGAACCCCTTTTGGTGTTTAAAGCATTATGTTATACTTAGCTATTGAAAAATAGCAGATCTACAAGCTCATAGATCATATAATTCTTGGAATTATATATTCTTTCAGAACAAACGTTTTTTGGGGGGGGTTTCCCTGGAACTACATATTTTCAGAATGGGGTCCTTGACATTAAATAGTTTGAGAACCACTGACATAGAAACATGGTTTTTCAGGATTTAGAAGACATTTTGTAGAATCTGGTCTCAGGTCTAAATGGGTTATTGACTTATTGTGTCACATTGTGACAAAAATAATAATTGTTAATCGCAATTATTTGTGTGACAATTAATCGTCAACTTAAATTTGTAATTGTGACAGCCCCAGCTTGCGATTTCTGTTTCGGGGCATGTTTATTGTGTTTTCATGTAGAGGGAGTTCCTTAACCATCACCTCTCCTTGCTGTGTGCTTGTGTTCCAGGCATGAACTCTATCCTGGTGTACGTGGGCCATGAAGTGTTTGAGAATTACTTCCCCTTCCGTTGGCGCATGGCCAACATCCAATCCCACGGCGAGCACCTCACCCAAAATCTCTTCGCTACTTCCTGTTGGGTCTTCATCGCCTACCTGCTTTACAGGAAGAGAATATTCTGGAAAATTTAGGAGAACTTCTACCCACTGTGTCTGGGAGGTTCTGACACAACCAGGCGAACTGTACTTATGATTTATAGTCTTAAGTATTTTGAAAACCGAACGTGGAATTTGTTTCGGCACTGTAGTGTAGCTAGTACTAGCTACAGTATACCGTTTGTTATAGCTGCTTAGATTCAATAACTGTCAGGAAAACCCAACATAAACCTGAGCGTTCACTTTCTCCAAAGAGAAAGACTGGACTAGACTAGAACCAGCTGATTCCTGGACATGGCTGAACGCGACTCAGGAAGAACTGGAGGACTGGTCAATTTGAACACTGTAGCGGCAGTACAATTGACAATAATTAATCTGTTTGTTATGTAAAATACATGTGGTGACGGTGTACTTGTCATTCCACAGCCAAAATGAGGTGTGTGTGTGTGTGTGTGTGTGTGTGTGTGTGTGTGTGTGTGTGTGTGTGTGTGTGTGTGTGTGTGTGTGTGTGTGTGTGTGTGTGTGTGTGTGTGTGTGTGTGTGTGTGTGTGTGTGTGTGTGTGTGTGTGTGTGTGTGTGTGTGTGTGTGTGTGTGTGTGTGTGTGTGTGTGTGTGTGTGTGTGGCGATAAAGACCTTCCCTTTTGCCTTTTGTTTTGTTGGGGAGAGTGATTTAGTTTCTGTTTTTTTTTTTTTGCTTCTTTAATACCATGTGACATGGTAGTATATAAACAATTTCTGTTAGGGTTAGTGCCAAGACTTTATTATAATTGATGAAAAATGTAATGTAAAAAAAGATTCAATTCATTAGGCTTTTCCATTGCTCCCGTACCAATGTCTTATGATTTGAAAATGAATGTAAAACATGCTCTTATGTTGTATGCATTATGCATATGTAAATTACTTTTGTATCAAAATTCTATTACTGTGTTTAAAAGTGTATTTCTCATTTAATACGGTCTTGACAGATGTGTTTCACTTCAATATTTTATACATTTCAATTTGTGACATCAAAGGATAATTTAAATAGAACTGACTACCGCATTATTTTATTTTGTACTTCATTTTGAGTATTTCAAATTAGTACTTGAGTATTTCCAATTTCCAATACTTTTACTACTCTACTCTACTACATCTCGGAGGCAAATATTGTACTTTTACTCCACTACATTTATTTGACAGCTTTAGTTACTTTGTAGATTTGGACCATTATTTATTACAAAATTACCAAAATGTGTATAGGGCTGAAGTGGGTAATGTTTTACCCACTTCAGCCCTATACACATTTTGGTACATTTGAAAATAGAGAGCTGAGCCAGAAGGCAAAGCTCTCTGTCTACCGAGCAATCTTCGTTCCTACTCTCACCTCTGGGTCACCGAAAGAATAAGGTTGCGAATACAAGCGGCCGAAATGACCACTTAGGTGGTTCGGGCATCTGGTTAGGATGCCTCTCAGGCGTCTCCCTAGGGAGGTCCTCGAGGCACGTCCCACTGGGAGGAGACCCTGGGGGAGACCAAGGCGCAGTTGGAGGAATCACATCAACTCACTGGCCTTGGAACGCCTCGGGATCCCCGGAGGAAGTTACTAATGTTGCTCTGGAGAGGGAAGTCTGGAGCTCTCTGGTGGAGCTGTTGCCCCCGCGACCCGACCATGGATAAACGGTTGAAGACGGATGGAAGAAAATAGCTGATCTACAAGCTTGTAGATCGGCTATTTTCAAAAGATTTTTATACATTTACAAAACTTAAAATGAGATAAATACATTTTGTACACTTTACTTTTGTACTTTTACTCAAGTAAATGTTGAATTCCAGGGTATTTTTCTATATTGCAGTATTGATACTTTTACTCAAGTGAAGAATGTGAGTACTTTTTCCACCACTGGTTTTTGCAATGACGGGCCATCATCCCTAAAAACTATCCAGACTTAGCTCGACGTCATTGATATGCTGATTCTTTAGTGAAAGTTACTTTTTATGTTTTTATATTCTGTCCCCAAAAGTCATGAAAACAATAAATCTGCTTTCCCAGGAGGCAGAGTGTAGGTCATCTAGTTGGTTGTTTTAGTTTTTTTGGTCTTATCTCAACAACAGTATCATCATGACCTCAGTTAAATAATACTTCTCACTGTCCTCTGGTTGTGCTTTCTAACCGTCAGTGTGGAGAGGTGTAGTTGGTTTATTGCTCAATAAGGCGTGGGAATCCAGTTACAGTGCGGCACCTTGTGAAAAAAAAAAAGAGGAGGAGGTTATGAGGGTATCACTGCGTCTCGCGAGAGGTTAGGTCGATCTTTATTCTTGTCTATTGTGAGAGTTTTTCTGCTCTCGCGCGACATCAAAACTTTCCCACGCCTGTTGTTGTGGCGTCTGCCCTCTGCCCGTCACCCCCTCCCCTCCCCTCCCTCTCTTCTCACCCCTTTACCCCGTCACCTCCCCACACACACTCACTCTATCCTCTCAGCTCTCACTCTATCCCCTCTCTCTCTCTCACTCTACCCCCCCCCCCCCCCCCTCTCTCTCTCTCTCTCTCTCACACACACACACACACACACACACACACAGTCACACACACACACACACACACACACACACACAGAGTCTGGTTCTTCTGTTGTCCTGTTGGCTTTGGTAAGGGGCTGAAGGGGGAGGGATCTCGCGATTGTTGGACTTTTTTTTGGGAGAGTTATTGGAAGATGGCGCCCGTTGTGACGGGGTAAGTGTTGAAATTCGGAGCAAAATGAAGTCAAACTCTTAAAAGAAAAGAAAACAAGTTGAAATAGATCGTTTCAGTACTGTAGCCATTGCCATTCCGTTGCATTGAAGCGGAGTGTGTGTTTGGGAGCACTGGTGTCGTCCCATGCGTCTCTTCACTACACTTTACTTTGTGTCTAAATTGTTGGGCCAGTTCTCCAGAACTCGCCACCCTCTTCTTCTTCTTCGTGGTATCATAACGATTCACGTCTCAATTATTAATTTATTTGCTGGATTCCTGTGCAATATTGGCTTCTTCTGCGTGTGATTATTCGTCGATGTCTTTATCGCAGAATACAAGTTACTAACTTTGAATAAGTTTATAAACGCTAAAGTAGCGCTTCTCTGTCGCATTGGAGTACGTGTGTGTGTTGGGTTCTTCTTATGCATGTCTTTTGTAGCTTAGCAACAAAGTCACAGACTGCTTTAATATGTGTTTGGCAATATGACCCCCTCATGAAACTATGTCTACTACAGTGTCTACTACTAAGTACGAACTGCAAAGTAACATTCTATTTGTATATTAGGAAGTTTGGTGAGCGACCTCATCCACAACGCTTGACAAGGTAAAACCAACATCATCCCAGCCCACTAAAACCCATTTCAAGTGTGTGTGTGGGTGACAGTGTGTGTGTGTGTGTGTGTGTGTATCATCCAATACAAGTGTAATGTGTGTTTTCCCACAGGGAGGCTATGAGGAATTACTTGAAGGAGAAAGATGATCAAACGGTGCTCATACTACATGCGAAAGTCGCTCAGAAGTCTTATGGCAACGAGAAAAGGTGTGTGTGTGTGTGTGTGGTCAGTCAGTAGTGACCGAAGCGCCTACTGAATACATTTACCCTCTTGTACCGTGCAGATTAACAGTGTGTGGACGTATTTTTCATGCGTTATGTTGTATGTACCACCTCCAACTATATATATTTACCCCATTTTCATAAACAGATTTTATTACATTTTGACACTTGCTTTGGCAGTGTAAATGTTTTCTCACTCTCATGCCAGTAATCTTAAAACTTCTTTGAATTGGAAATGGTATCAAAAAAGGCAGAGTAGGGGGCATGGTGGCACAGTTCCTAGTGCTGTCACCTCACAGCTAGAAGGTCCTGGGTTTAATTCCAGCTGAGGGCGTGTTCTCTCCTCCGCGTCACCCGGGGTCGGCGAAAGGGCCTTTCTGTGTGGAGTTTGCATGTACTCCCCGTGTCCCCTAGGGTAGGTACCCTCACAAAAAACATGCAGTCATCCTGGTCTCTAAACTGCCTCCCCCTGGCCAGCCAGGGTGACTGATGGAGGGGAAAGGTAACGTGTTCCTTCCATGCGCTACGTCCAACCGGGGAAACTTCCCCCCTGTCGGGTTAAGAAGCGGCTTGGGGGCCTGGGCTGTGGCTCAGCGGTCCAGGCACCTTGGCTGGTAATCCAGTCTGGCAGTGTGCCGCAGGTTCGACTCCCGATCCCGACGGCCTTTACTGCATGTCACCCCCCCATCTCTCCCCATTTCCTGTCAGCCTACTGTCTGTCCCTCCATAAAAATATATAAAATAAAGGCGAAAGCCACAAAAAAAACATTAAAAAAAAAAAAGAAGCGGCTTGGACGCTCATGCATTGAAGGAAGCATGAGGTCAGTCAGGGAGTGTAGAGCCCAGGATTACATTTAGATAATTGGCACTGGGTGAAAAAATGGGTTACGAAATTGTGGGATAAAAAAAAAAAAGGGGAAATGCAGTGTATCACAGTCTCCTGTGCCAGTAAGATGCTTCTCTTAGCGGAAGGTATGTGAAAGCAATGGAGTGCATTCATTCATTTTCACCACTTAAAGTTTTTTTTTAATTATTTTATGCATGGAATATATTTCCGTGTTTTGAAAATCTATGAAATTCCTTAGAAAAATGTTTGACTTGTTTTTTTTATTTTGTTAAAAAAAGTTAAATCTTTGGAAATAATATATATATAATTTTATAGCAAAGTTATAACCGAATATTTACTCACTTCGTCGCAACCCTAAGAATGGGCCCTGACCCATTGTTTGGGAAACACAGTAGTGTGCGTGCGTGCGTACAGTATGCATATTTACCTGCTTACTGTAAATCACTCTGGATTACGTTTTTTTTTATTGATTATCTTATTAGACAATAATAAATGCAAACGGTACAGGGTACAGTCAAAGCACATTGGCCCAAAAGGATGGCACCGAAAAAAGACCTTGCGGTTGCGGACTTGTTTCCATTCGTGTCCCATGCATTCATTCACAAACACAACAATGACAATAATAATCGACATATCTCAGAAACATGATAACTATGTAGAGCGTCTGCTAAATGGCCTAAATTGTGCTTTTCTCAATGTGCCAGGTTCTTCTGCCCTCCTCCCTGTGTCTATCTGATGGGCACTGGCTGGCAGAAGAAGTTGGAGAGCATGGAGCGAGAGGGCTGCTCCGAGCAGGAGGCCCAACCCTGTGCCTTTATTGGCATAGGCAACAGTGAGCAGGAGATGCAACAACTCAACCTGGAGGGGAAGGTGGGCACCACAGTTCATAACACAGTGCTGTAGAGTTCCTCTCACTTGTTGTTGTGGTACTACGTACATAAACTACACACCAGGGGTCATTCATCGGCATGTTTTCTTGTGTTGGACAGCTTTGTCAAAATTCCATTTTTGGCACGGACATACAAAATGAACAGACAATAATGACACCAGAAACACATAAAGAGCTAGCCCTGAATGACCATAACAGCTTCGTAACTGAGAGTGTACAACCATTTGGTTCCATTTGTGTACTCTCAGAGTTATGGGGTCCTTGCAAATAAAACATTTGAGAACCACTAGTACTAGTTGGACTTCTAATATTGTGTCATACATATTCTGAAGAAAACCTGCCTGGAGACATTCAGTAATCAGGTTCCATGATCAAAATAAGAACATTATAATGGTGTGTAAAGAAAAGTCTTTGCCACAGACACATTTTGTCCGTGTACGGACATCGATGACTCCTGCTACACACGTACACGCTGACCACAGTTTACTCTTGTTTTACTACATACAAGGAAGTTCAGAGGTGTCAAATTAATTTGAGGTTGTGGGTTAGATTTGTCCAAATGTGACTTTGTGCGGCCCAGATTACGTTTTGTCTCTGCATGAATGTGTGCTCCCAAAATGTGTTCATGTCACGTGAATGGGTACCATTTTTAGCTTATTGATTTCAGATCTAGGACTGAAAGGGAATGTGTACACGGTTTTATTTGTATTTCATACCTTGTCAGAAGTGTAAAAAGGCTTTCTGCCTACAGCGTATGGCGTTCTATGATGGAGCGAATGTCAACATAGTGCTCTTATGGTTATAATCAAAAGCTCAGGAGCCCTAGGTGTCTAAACGTTCTGAAACATTTAGTTAATTTGTAGTTTGGCACTCTGTACCATTATTGATTTTGCAGGAAGAATGGAACAATTCTAAATGGAAGCCACATCAGCATAATGACCTTCCCAGTCACACACATATATATTTTGGTCTCATATGTAGCAGTTAATCACTGTATCCAACTTTGAAACTTGGGTGACAGTTTGGTATGAAGTAAATCATACATTTTGCAGAATTTTCTCAGTCAAGGGGGCCACAGGCAGCCTTTACACCGCTGGGAAAACAATGTATGTACTTAACACGTGTACAACTGATTCACTAGTACAGGTGGTGGTCGCAGGTATATATTAATGGTGGCACATACTAATAACGAGTAGGCTAAAGGGGTGCTCGGTTGAGCAAAGATCTGCAGAACTGGTACTCTGTACTGATGAGTACTGTGGGCCCAGTTGAATCACTGTCTGTAACAACAACGTCATTCACGAATATTTCCAATTGCCAGCCGCGTAAAATAATATTTTCAGACAAATGTAAGGGAAGTTTGAGAAGTACTGATTTAGAGAGCATTTGTATAATCAGCCTCAACTCTAATGGTTCAACACATTGGCATCTATTTCAGGCATTTGCTAGAAAACAACTCCTGCAGATACTTTGTAATGATTCCACATTAGACATTAAAATGCGTATTATGACTTATGAAGATGACTTGAATACACTATTTCTTTATTTAATACAATACGATCCTTGCCAAAAATATGCCTGTCTGTCTGTCCACAAGTGACCCGCAATTATGAAGTATTATAATACTTGACTTTAGTCAAGTATCATCAGTCGGACACAGGCATGTTTTTTTCATAGTGTATTAAAATACACATGGTTTTAAGACATCATAATCTCATTATATATTCTAATCACTGTTGGTGTGATTATGATCTTTAGGTGCTTTATGTAAAGTAATGACATTCCTGGAGGTCTAGGCTAAAACAAGTTGTTTTTGCACCCAATAACCACTTATGGTGACTTATATTCACATTAGAAAGCGTGTTAAAACTGTGATTAGAATGCATTATAAAGTGATAATGTATTACAACTATGAGAATTCTAATACACTATGATTCTGACCAGCAATTTTGAAAACAATTATGATACTTGACTTGAGACTATATGTCATTATAATATGGTTATAAAAGTCTATTAGCATCTTTGCGTATCGATTCGTTAAGGCAGTTCGGTTAATTTCCCAGTCCTAATGCAAAGCCCCTAACCCCTATCTCTCTCTATCAGCACTTCTGCACAGCTAAGACGCTGTATATCAGCGACTCGGACAAAAGGAAACACTTCATGCTGACGGTGAAGATGTTCTATGGGAACAGCTCCGACATAGGCGTCTTCCTCAGCAAGAGGATCAAGGTCATCTCCAAGCCCTCCAAGAAGAAGCAGTCTCTCAAGAATGCAGACTGTGAGGGTGAAAGCACAGGCGTGCATGTGTACACACAACACATATACACACAGTCACACACACACATGGTCTCTTACACTACATGTATGGTACAGAGTAGAGCTCGCTGGGCACCCGCTGTCTTCACCGTTTTAGCCACCTAACCACAAAAATATAATAAATCATAATGAATTACTTAGAAAATCACTGAGTTTGTAGATCTGTATGCTGGTTTGGAAAGATTGACGAAATAGTTCACATTTTTGTCTCCGCCAGGCCGGACGACCAAAGCCCGTACGGCCAAAGGTATTTAGCGTTTTCTTCAAAACACACTTTTTTGCTACTACTCCAGTTATATTTTTCACATTCCATTCTCAATTGGCTATGGCTGACTTTCAAATGTTGTGACCCCAGGGTAGGCAACCCGGCATGGCGGACACATGCGCTCAGAGGAGCAGTTAATTTAGGATTTTCTGCTATAGTAACCCAACATTCCAGGGTTGGAGTGGCTAAGTGGTTCAAAACTAGCGGCAATAGCAGCTCTACAAGCTTACGACAGTGTTGTAAGATTATAGATCGACTATTTCCGCTATTTTGTAAATTCTTTGGAAAGAAAAGAATATTAAACGTGTCAGTGATTTATTTTTATATTTACGTCATTTAGTTATATCTGCCCGGTGCAATTTGTGTTTACGAAGCCTAAAAGGCAAACCGAGATACAAATTGTAACGTTCAATGCAAAAAACACAATTAAATCATTAATCGCACATTATTTGTGTGACGATAAATCGTCAGCTTAAATTTGTAATGGTGATAGCCCTGTCCATCTCGTCTCTCTCCAGTGTGCATAGCATCAGGCACCAAGGTGGCCTTATTCAACCGCCTGCGCTCCCAGACGGTCAGCACCAGGTATCTCCACGTGGAGGGGGGGAACTTCCATGCCAGCTCCCAACAATGGGGGGCTTTCTTCATCCACCTACGTGAGCCACATGTCGTCCTCTCCACCCTCGTTTTGATTCTTTCCATTTTATTTTCTTCCCTTTTCATTGTTGTGAAGATTGCCTTTCTTGCAATGGACGGGTAGGTCAGGGTATAGAAGTAACATGTTTTTTTGTGTGTACTCTGCCTGTGTTTTTAGTGGAGGATGATGAGTCTGAGGGAGAAGAGTTTGCTGTGAGAGATGGCTACGTTCACTATGGCCAGACGGTGAAATTGGTCTGCTCTGTTACCGGCATGGCTCTGCCTAGACTGGTAAGTGAGTGAGCATGCGCGTATATTACTATACTTGAGTTGTGAGTGCCAAATGTCCCCAAAAGTATAGTAGAATTTGAGAAATAACAAGTTTCCTTGTCCTTTTGTTTTATGGTTAAGTGTGTGTGTGTGTGTGTGTGTGTGTGTGTGTGTGTGTGTGTGTGTGTGTGTGTGTGTGTGTGTGTGTGTGTGTGTGTGTGTGTGTGTGTGTGTGTGTGTGTGTGTGTGTGTGTGTGTGTGTGTGTGAGAGATATTACACAAGTCAACCTAAGCATTCATGTGTCGTGCACATCATGTACAGGTCATTCGTAAAGTGGACAAACAGACAGCATTAATGGATGCAGATGACCCAGTGTCGCAGCTCCACAAGTGTGCCTTCTACCTTAAAGATACAGACCGAATGTATCTCTGTCTGTCTCAGGAGAGGATCATCCAGTTCCAGGTATGCACACCTGGACACACGCACGTGGTTTGGCATGATAAACCAATGACTATATAACTCACTCACTTGACCTTACTGCCAACCATTTTACAAAGCATATCACGTTGTGATTCCGTTCATTTCAGCAGTGTATGTAAATACCATACACTTGCAGAGACGTGATACTTGCTTGAGATAAGTAATCGTGTTTTAAGGGAGTCTTTGGTAAATGGTGGATTTATATAGTACTTAAATCAAAAGCACTTTACATAGATTGTACATTACATTCATACACTGATGGTGGAGGAAACCATGCAAGCCACCAACCTGCACATTTAGGGCAATTAGGGGTTCAGCGTCTTGCTCAAGGACACTTCAACACTAACTCTGGGGGAGCCCGGGGTCGAACTGGGAACCTTGCGGTTCCCAACCGGCTGCTCTACTGTTGCCTCTACCCCTGCCTGAGCCACTGCCGCCCCTTTTCTTTGACATGAAAATGTTTGTGATGAAAAATCTGAAGAACCTCTAGTTCAATGTTGGAGCCCAGTGTACACACAACACACTTTTTGTAAAAAGGTAATGACGATGGACTTTGTTCTGGGCCCTCCTGCAGGCCACACCCTGCCCCAAAGAGGCCAATAAGGAGATGATCAACGACGGGGCATCCTGGACCATCATCAGCACAGACAAGGCAGAATACACCTTCTATGAGGGCATGGGCCCGGTCCCCACACCGGTCACACCTGTCCCTGTGGTGGAGAGCCTACAGGTAATGTCACTGTCCAATCTGCATTTGCATCTACAATACATACATTTGACATGTTATCATCACTCTCACCCACCTGAACCCTAGAGTACCTATTCCGAGGTGAACGTGAGCTTGTAGATTGTAGCCAATCTACAAGCTCACGGTGTGTCACGTTGTGAGCTTGTAGATATAGTATTACCATATTATTGATCTCCTTACAACAGAACGGGGCGGCCATAGCTGAGTGGTTAGTGAGTCCACCTGGGGAGCTAGAGCCACTGGTTGTCCCAGGTACGATTCCAGGTCACGTCAGCAATGTGTCGATGTGTGTCCCTGAGCAAGGCTCTTAACCCATTTTGGGCGGGAACCCCTTTTGGTGTTAGCATTATGTTATGCTTTGGCTATTGAAAAATAGCAGATCTACAAGCTCATAGCGCGCCACTCGGCGGCACGCTACGAGCTTGTAGGTCTGCTATTTTTGAAAAATCGAAGAACGACTGACATAGAAACATAGCTTTTTCAGAAAACTGTCGGGATGTAGAAGACATTTTTAGAATCTGATCTCAGGTCAAAATGGGTTAACCCCGAATTGCTCCCAGAGTGCCGTATAATGGCTGCTCACTGCTCCTAGTTGTTATAGGATGAGTAAATGCAGGGGGCGAATTTCACCTGCATATATACATGTAATCATTGTAATGTGACAAAAAGGAGTGGGGACTATTCTATCTAAGAATAGGATGCTTTCTCTTCGGCACAACTAATCATGTAGCAAGAGTACCTTGCTTTTCTAACCACATCCTCTGACTGAGTCTCATTTTGAGAGTGGATGCGCACACCACACACAGTACACAGGCTAATGGAAATGTGTTCTTCCATCTCTCATTCTCTGTCTAGTTAAATGGGGGAGGCGATGTGGCCATGCTGGAGCTGACAGGACAGAACTTCACCCCTCAACTCAGAGTCTGGTTTGGAGATGTAGAGGCCGACACCATGTACAGGCAGGGGCTTATTGTTTGTCTGTGTCTGTCCGTCTGTCCGCCCATATGTTTTTCTTGCTTTTGTTGTCGAGCCTGACTCATGCATTGGTTTGGCCAATCTATCTGCCATTATGTGGGGTGCATAACGGTACTTAGTTTAGACTAGTCATTGGTTAGACATGGGTTAAGGTTAGGTTTAGGTGTGCTGCCCGGGTGCAGGTCTTTTTTCCGACCCGCCAAAATTCCGACGGGCAACGGTCCGACATTTGTCGGACTATCGCCCGAAATATGAGCTTTTACCGCCAACGGTCCGACATGGCATTATACAGAAAATAGTTCCGGCAATGGTCCGAAAACCGTTGTTTAGACCAGGCAATGGTCCGACACTAGAGACTTTGGCTTGGGGAGAGAGAGGGGGGTGTGTGGAGGAGGGGGAGGGCGGGGCCCAGCCTAATTTGGCAGCCCTTGTGCATGCAAATGGATTCCGTTTGTTAATTGTCCCCCCCCCCCCCCTCCCCCCCCCCGCGTGTGTGTGTGTGTGGGTGGGTGTGTGTGTGGGGGGGGGGGGTGTCGCGTGCGAGAGAGAGAGAGAGAGAGAGAGAGAGAGAGCATCAGACTGTGTGTGTGTGCGTGGGGGGTGTGTGTGTGTGTGCGTGGGGGGGGGGGGGGGTGTGTGGGGGGGGGGGGGTGTCGCGTGCGAGAGAGAGAGAGAGAGAGAGAGAGAGAGCATCAGACTGTGTGTGTGTGCGTGGGGGGTGTGTGTGTGTGTGCGTGGGGGGGGGGTGTGTGTGTGTGTGTGCGGGGGGGGTGTCGCGGGGGTGTGTGTGTGGGGGGGGGTGTGGCGGGGTGTGTGTGGGTGTGTGTTTTAAACTTCTGAAGAAATGTGTAAAACTGTGTTGGCAAATTGGCCATAGATATGTTAATATTACCTGGACCCCTCCTAATTTACAAACGGAATCAATTTGCATGCCCAAGGGCTGCCAAAGTAGGCTGGGCCCCGCCCTCCCCCTCCTCCACACCCCCCCCTCTCTCTCCCCAAGCCAAAGTCTCTAGTATAATGCCATGTCGGACCGTTGGCGGTAAAAGCCCATATTTCGGGCGATAGTCCGACAAAATCGGACCATTGGCTGTCGGATTTTTGGCGGGTCGGAAAAGCGTACGGACCCCGTGCTGCCCCCGTGGGAGGTTAGGGTTAGGGTGAGGGTTTGAGATAGGTTGTAGTTGTAGGACTAATGACTGGTCTAACCATTGACTAGTCTAAAAGTACTGTCTAAACTAAGTACTGCACCCCAAGTAAATATGAAATACACAAACTTGACTTCATTTTTAATTAACCACTGTAAAACATTTTCAGAAATAGTTGATCTACACACTCATAACGTGTCCCATCTCAATCTGTTGTGAGCTTGTACATCTGCCACCGTGAAACATTTTAAAAGGTTAAAAATCAGGACACATTGGCTGCATAAACTGCATAAACTGTCAATACCAAAGGGTGCAGTACTTAGTTTAGAAAGTACTTGGTAACGCCTCTAGTGACCTTCCAGTCATTAAACGATATTTAGGAATGCAAGTAGTCAGAAAATGTATTTATTAACTGTAAAATCCATAAATAAATAAATTTCCAATGCCTACATCATTTTACCGTAAGAGTCGAGGGCCTACACTCGCGAATAACAATGGCATCATTGGACTCACATTGGTTGGGCTTTATTTATTTTGGCTGCGTGACTGTGTTTGTGCCACTCACCCCATCATCTCTCATCATCATTCATCACCCACCCCAGGTGCGGAGAGAGCGTGCTGTGCGTGGTGCCCGACATCTCTGCCTTCAGGGAGGGCTGGCGCTGGGTGAGACAGCCGGTCCAGGTGCCGGTCACGCTGGTCCGCAACGACGGCATCATCTACGCCACGGCGCTCACCTTCACCTACACCCCGGAGCCGGGCCCGCGGCCCCACTGCAGCGCGGCGGGCGCCATCCTCCGCTCGCACAGCACCTCCTCGTCGTCGCCGGCCTCCTCGTCCTCTCCGTCGTCCTCATCGTCGCTGGGCGGCCTCGGGGACGGCGGCCACCAGGGCGCCTACACGACCAGCGACTCCGCCAGCAGCATGTCGTCAGGGGCGTCGGCCATGTCCGTGCTCTCATAGTGACGGCGTGTTTGCGCTCCCTCTGTTGCGCTTGTGTAATTAATGAATGAATGAGTTGAGTGAACGAGAGAGAGAGACGACGTGTGCATGTACTTCCCAAAGAGGCTCATGGACCTGTGGAGGACATGACACACCGAGTCAGTGACTCTCCATCTTCATCGGGAGGGCAAGTGAGTTTTTAACCAGGAGTGACAAAAGTGAGTTGGAGTTCAGACTGATATATTGTCTCCACTCTAGCTCCCTCGTGTGGATGATTGTGGACACGACAACATCCTCGGTCAGACAATTTGACGCCCACAGTTGGTGCGTCCTACTACTCTTGCACCTGACATTCACCGTAGCCTCTCTTGTGAAAGACACTTTTTATATATATTTTTTCTGGGTTTGGAAGATCATTTCACCACGCTTACTTTCTATCAGGACTGCGCTTTCACAGCAGAACAGCTTGGTGATTTTATCATTGTTGTGCAAGGCGAACCTTGTAGGGGTGATACATTCTAATAGTAACATAGTTTCTATGGACCAAGGAATATTATTATTATATTATTTTATTCGTATGGTATTTTATAAGCTTTAGCTAAGGTACATTTTCACATTTTTATTTTGTATCATAACGCATAGTAAGTTCACTTTTGTTACCAAATAGATTGATTTGTAACTTTTCTTTTGAGAGTTTTGGTCTCAGCGGGGTGTGATAAAGTTATACCCATAGTTGTGCGCGGGTCTCATCGATTGAAAATATCCGATCTAAAAGCTTTGCGACACGCTGCGAGCTTGAAGATCTGCTATTTCCTGTGTCGCGCAACTAAGTATAAATCTCTCAAGAATATTCTATATTGTGAGGTCTCGTTCACTTATATGCCTCTTTCTTTCATTTGCTCTGATGTGTTGGACAGGATGGCTACATGCAGACCCTGTCCAAACGGACATTTCAACACTCTAGTTCCAGAGCAGTACAAACAAAGGGCTATAGAAGGAAGGACACTCGTTAAACTGTCGACAGACAGACCTGCACCTACCGCTACACTTGCGCATAGCTGCCTTTGATCTTCCTGGCCCCCTGGCCTCAACTGACCTTTACTAGACCTTTTTTATACGAAAAAGAAGTGTGTAGTGTACATGTGTGTGTGAGACCATGTTTAGTACACCATCCATGTATTTCTCAAGAGACCAATAAGGCCTGTGTGATCTAATCAGTTTGCAGTTTTTTTTGTACCAGAGCGCTCAATCAAATTTAAGCCTGGCCCCTCACCAATCAGCTGCACAGAAACGGATGGTTGTTTGTAACATGGAAGACGGTGCGCTTCTTGCTTCGGTTTCAGCAGAATATCAGTGGGTGGAGGGAAAAAAATGATTTTTTGCGAAGAGATAAAGAAAGAAAGAAAGGGTGTAGCGTAGCGTAAGCGTATAAGGAAGGCAGTCTCGCCTCGGCCCATTCCACCTTTTCTCACCCATCCTGTTCCTGTGCACGCATCAACAGTTCAGAGGAGATTACGCTTGGCATTTGAGTCGGTGTCGAGCGTTGGAAGAAGAGCTTTAACACCATCTCTGCCTTGTAGCATGCTGTGCTCCAGCCCCCACCCCCACCCCCCCCCGGCTCTTTTATTTAACAAAGTGTGGTTGGCCTGACCAGCCGAATCACTAAAATGGCTTCAGTCGGCAGTGCCGTTAAGGTGACCTTTAGTCCCTCGCCGTGAGTCTTGTCTCAGCACGGTCCAGTAATAAGTGCGCTATGCGGAATTTGATACCTCCACATTATGTTCTCTCAAGTCCACACACTAAAGTCCTGAGTGTCCGTTTAACTCGTGACCAGTGTAAAAATGGACCTGTAAAGGTGGGGGGCGGGTGTCAGAAATGCCTGTCAATTAAATTGTGTTGCCTTGAAAACCACTACTTAAAGTGAGAGTTCATCCTGCTCTGTTTCTCACAGTGTAGCTGCATACATATTTACACTAAAGTCATGAATGTCCTAGTGTGACTTGCTTACTGCCAATTGGTATTTTTAAATGTCAATGAGGGAATCCGTTTGTTTATTGTTGGGACATACCTAAAATGCTACAAAGTGCATCTGCTCTATATTACTATCTGCTATGTATTTACATCATGGGCTCTACTCTGTAAAATCATTGGTGTTAACTTAACTCAGGTCCATTTGGTTACATACTTGTGTAGACTTGAGTTAAATTTACATCGGTTTTACTGCGATAACCTCAAATGGGTTCGTTTATACCTTCTGTATCACTGGTGCTGTAATACAATGAAAAAGGGATGGTTACTGTGTTGCTGTAGAAGTGGGTTACTGCAACATTTAGAATGCGTGTTTTTTTTTTAATGTTTGTTTGTTTTCATTCTGGATTCATATTTGGACTAACCATAATAAGCTGCAAATCTAAAGCTGGTAAAGGAGGAACATTTCCGCTCATGTTGGTTTGGCATCATCGGTCATGTGCTTTATCCCCTAGACATAGACTGGAGCAGTGGTTCCCAAACTTTTTCATGTCAAGGACCCCCAAATTGACACTAATTGGTCCGCAGACCCCCATTTGAAAAGATATGCAGGGACCCCTGGGAAAAGATTTTCACGGCTCTAGCAGTGATTCTCAACCCGTTTAATTTCAAGGACCCCCCCTCCCCCGTTTGACATGCATTAGGCTACGGACCCCCATTTAATGGCATTTCTATCTCTGGGACCCCCAATTTCGATTGTAAAATCTATGTT
This sequence comes from Electrona antarctica, assembly GCF_951216825.1. Lineage (NCBI taxonomy): Eukaryota > Metazoa > Chordata > Actinopteri > Myctophiformes > Myctophidae > Electrona > Electrona antarctica. The sequence goes on from NC_136809.1 coordinate 44,548,044, forward strand.
AATTTAACTCTGAGAGTGTACAAATTTGTACACTCTCAGAGTTACAGACCCATAAGGGTCAATTTGGTTCCAAACTATAATTTAGCTGTGGACCCCCTGGAACTCCCTCAAGGACCCCTTGTGGTCCCCGGACCCCACTTTGCGAACCACTGGACTAGAGCACTGGTTTCCAAACACTAGGTATGGGTCCCTTAATTTTGTAATTCCTACATTTAGTTTTTAATTAATTTCAAAACTTTTTCAAAAAACATTCCCAAAAAGTATATTTTTTCATTAAAAACAATATTCATTTATTTTCTTAGTAATTTAATTTCATGAAGAAATCAAAGAAATCTAATACATTTCATTAATTAGAAATGTTTAAGAAGTATTGAAAATAGCCGATCTACAAGCTTATAATGCGGCGCCAATTGTAGATCTTCTATTTTCTCTAGTTTGGGTCCTGGGAGACGTCTAATTTCTCTTTTGGGTCTTCAGCCTAAAGGTTTTGGAACCAGTGCCCCTAGAGCTCTGTTACATTGACCACTATCTGATCCCGTCTAAACTATAGCATTATGATGTTTTAATGCTATCCCTTTACATGCATTCTCGCCTTTTCTTATCATTTTCCTGTCCTCATTTTTGTTCTGCAACAGGGTTGGTGCAGTTGTCACTTGTGTTTACCTACTAGCATTGGGTTTACAGAACTATCACAAAGGCTTTGAACACACTTGACACACTGCTCATTCTTCAAACAAGATTCAAGCCTGGGCATGTTTTTTTTAGTTATACTGCCACTGCTGTGTAAGTCCTCAGTCCATTTCTAAAATCTTGAGATGGTTTTATTGCGGCTCCTGAATAACAACTGGTGTGATTTACTCTGCTCAAAGTAATTGGATCCTTAAGGAGACTATTTCAGTCTCCTTAATTGCTATGGACTCAGCAGCTCATTTTTTTGTCTTTTAACTTCTCTGATTTTTTTAAACGCCAGTGTTCTACAGAACCAGGTTTATAGTAAGTCGGCTTCAATATGCCAGCAAGGTTAATGTTTTCATCCAGGCAGCTTTACCTGCCCTAATCCTGTCTCTTTAAATCAGATTAATACTTTCCCAGTTTCCCGTACGACACAGCAACACCCTATGAGCTTGTACATCTTCTATTTTGGATGTGTGACAAACCATACAACAAAGGGCTTATCTTTCCCCTTTCCGTCTTCTCTCGCTAATCCTGCCATCTCCCATCTTCTCAAGTCCCTCTACAAGTGAATCAGTCTGCCAGTGTTCTTCAATGAAATGTCATGAATTAAAAAGAAGAGAAAGAAAGCTGAATTTGGTATAATCTGTGTTGTTTTAGTGTTGGTATTCAGACAGGTTTTGACTTCAAAGTGTCACAGCAGTTGTCTTGCTTTTCAAGAAAGCCCAGTCTGTTTTATTCCAGTCCCCTCGACTGTGCCCCCCCCCCCCCCCCCCCCCCCCCCCAGCCGAGCTTGCCTCCCACTGAGGTCTTGATGGACATTTGTCATCTGCACATGCTCTGCAGGGTAGGGGGTCAAGACTGCCCCACTTTATATTTAGACTTGCAAGAGAGAAAGCTGATACTGTCTCTAACCCTACTGTTGACTGTGTTTGTGTGCGTGCTGCTTGTCCTCTGAGGTTAAACCTAATAGTTCACTCAATTTAATCTCATAGTGATGATGGTGCATGCACACACGTGCGTGAGGAGGAATGCAGCAATATGCCACTTGTATCTGGAATAGGCAAGCCAGAGGCCCAGATATACTGTATCCAGGCAGCAGCAGCTGACCAAACAATTTAAATCCATCCAAATCCCAGATATGTTAGATACTTAATAACTTTGCTCTGTTGTATGGGTGCCCACCGCCACCGTGCCTCGATCTATGGTGTGTGTATGTCTGCAAGCTTGTGTCTGTGTGTGCGTGGCGTGGGAGCGTGCGTGTGTGAGGGCGCCATGTGTTGTGTTGCTTGCGGCTCCCGGAAAAGCAATGGACGTCACTCACTGGCTGGCGTAAGGCGTTTTACCATATAGTACGCACGCACTCCGTTCGGGAAGGGATGAGTTCGTTGCTCAAGCTCAAGGTTCTGTAGGCTGCTAGTGCTATTAGAAGAGACACTTTAGTTTCTGGAAACGGTAACGGAAGAACTCTTGCCACACTTGTTTTTCACTTTTCTACGGACCACCATGACATGCACTTTAGACTTTACATGATCTAGCCTAAACTACAATTGTATGAATGGGATTGGGAACTACTGCGTCTGCGCTCAAGATCTGTTCTCCGTGGAATCTGGATTATGGAACTGGTGTGCGGCGTGTGCCATCATGGAATTTAAACCGTCGTGGATGTCTTGTTTTTTTTCTTCTCGCTGTATCACATTTAGGTCGATTTGAGTTTTAGGTTGGCAAAGTCGATCATTTCCAATAGAGCGAGTAGGCATTCACATGGCCCATTGTCCATTTTGGAGCATTTTTACGCACGGCCTTTCTATGGATGACATGACACATTCTCTAAACTTTCAGCACTTCTAAAGTTATGTTTTTCTTCTTCTCGTGTAACAATTACATTTAAGTTGCAAAACAGTTTGTTTTTACAACTCAGCTGACTGCTAGTGTTTAGGGGTGCTGTTAATAGAACCCCAGATCGTGTAACGCTCTCGCGCACTGGCACTGGGCCCAACTTGGACCGGTCACCACTCCATCTGTTTTGTGGATCCTATATCGCTGCCACCCGACAGTCAACCGCTGATATGATGCTGCTGCTGACCCCGGTCGTGCTGCTGCTCTGCCGCTTCGCCCTCTCTGTAGCCGGCCAAGGAGGTGCAGTCGACAGCGGCGGCTCCCACCATGACGACCACCGCGGATCATCATACAGCTTCCCCGGTGGAAGTACAATGTTCAGCCCTACAGGTAGGCCACTCACATTCAGTCCAGGTAGAGTTAAGAGTTGTGCCTCAAATTCAGTCACTGTCTGACATCTTTGGCTCACCTGGGGTGAGGCTAGCCCAAACATAGACTCTCGTAGAGGTTTTTTTTCGATTCTGACGAATCTTTCAACGAGAGTCTAAAAGACTTGGTCCCCTTTAAGAGGGCTCGTGTTTACGTTTGTGCCTCAAAATCACTCTTACCTTGTACAAATGCAAAATCTAAAATCTAAACCAGATTGCCCCACATGTCCGGCGGGTGTTCGGAAAACAATTACTTCCGTACCGACCGTAGTTTTCAATAAAAAAAATATTTTAATCCACTCCGTCCATACTAAAGTCCATACTCTGTCTCGGAATCTGGCGGCCATCTTGGTTTTCTCTCCATTGTAAATGCGCAACAGAACCCTGGCCACTAGGGGCGCGGCCAATGTTCTGTTGCGCATTTACAATGGAGGAGTATGGACGGAGTGGATTAAAATATTTTTTTTATTGAAAACTACGGTCGGTACGGAAGTAATTGTTTTCCGAACACCCGCCGGACATGTGGGGCAATCTGGATTAGATTTTAGATTTTGCATTTGTACAAGGTAAGAGTGATTTTGAGGCACAAACGTAAACACGAGCCCTCTTAAAGGGGACCAAGTCTTTTAGACTCTCGTAAAAACCTCTACGAGAGTCTAAATGTTTGGGCTAGGGTGAGGCAGATAGATAGCCTATAGGTCCCATGGGGACATGTAGCCTCAACGCCCTAACCCAATACACATATGGCGTGACTAGACGGCCCCCTGGGGCCTATAGTCTATATACACTCGGGCCCTTTCCATACTCTGTCAACACCGCGATGAAGTTAGTTGGTTTCAGGTTGAACTGATATTTGAACAACCGAGTTAACATCACCGATGAGATGAATGGTGCGTTCACACGTGCAAATGTAAAAGACGCAGTCTATCTAGTCTTGTCAATGGAAGCCAGCGACATGACGATGCAAAGACGCAATGATTATGTAGCAGTAGCTGCTCCAAATTATACTGTTAATTATACTCCCATTCGTATTTGCGTCTGACTGTGCACGCAACAAAAATGCTGGCCTCTGAGAAATGCATGTTCTATCAACAACCATGGCATTAATGCAGGCCAGGGCAGGCTAATTTTGGACTGCTGGTTTACCCAAATGTTTAGGCTAATAATCGATACAATAAATCTGTCAGTCTATTAGTCCAAGACAGGATTGATGTTCGTTCCATTCCATGGGCATGGGCCATGGCCATAATTGGTACAAAAAAAGGCTGCTTAATTTTAGAGGTGTTTGCTTGTAGGCCTACTTTATTTCCATTTCACTCTACTCCAGGCCTACCTACATTTCAGAGGAAAATATTGTAGGCTACTTTTTACTCCACTATTTTGCTTTAGCTGTTTTGCAGTTTGAGAATATTAATACAAATTATGAATCAATACATTATGATATATTGTATAATGTATAGGTTAAACTACCTATAAAGGCCTTAGTAAGTATGCGCAACCTTTTCCAGCTGCAACTTTAAAGTGGTGAACATGAGCACATTCATTATTAATAGTCAATAACATGATATACCGTGTATATTTCTGCAATGGGCATTCTAAGGGGTATATCTTTTACTACCATTTCAGTCAACTATCTCATGTTGTGGCATTTGTTTCAGAAATGTCATGGTTGTTTTGTTTACTTCTTTCTGCCCCCCCACCCCCACCCCCCAAAACATACTGTGACGCATTGAAACGCTTCAATCAAATTAGTGTTGGTCCATTTTACTGGATTAAATCATGTTAGCCTCTATACCACTTCAGTCTTGGGCTGAATTTAATCAAACGGTGGCCAAACTAATTGTCCCAGGGAAAGTGATTTGTTTATGTATGTAGGCCTACTTACAAGTTGAAGCTCTATATTCTGATTGTAATGGAGTCGATCTCTCCAGTTCTTTAGTAAACAGAAAATACATTTGCAGGTGGGTTGCCAATTTCATCCAATCAGGAGACTGTATCCATTTATCAGCTACAATTTGACAGTGTTCTAATTTTGTCTGATAATTTATTTGTGTCATGGCATGTTTATTATGTGTATTTTATGGGTTCTATCCTCGTGATTGAATAAAATGTGTATCTGACTTGAAAATGCATTTTCTGCTTACTAAACGTGGGCTGGAGAGACGGGGAGATCAGAATATAGAGATTTAACTCTTAACAAAAGAAAATCACTAATACTTCACCTTTAACCCTGTTGGCTGGCAGGGGGTCTTTAGCAACAGACCGTTGAACCACAATCCCTTTAACTGTATGAGTCACGGAGAAGGAAAACAACTCTTGACTCACCAAGAACATAGAATAGACTAGACTGGAGGGATGCTGGACATGGAATAGGCCTATAGCCTACCATACATTAGAGCAGTGGGTTGCAAGTTGCAACATTTTCATATAAAGGACACCCATTTCAAAATATTTTGTGACACAGACGGCCATATGCGAAGATATATGTTTAGTAAATATACTGTCCAGGGTTAGGGTTCTACTGTTCATTCATTCAACCTTTTATTTAAAATTCTGAGAGATCATTGAGATCATCATTTAGCCTACAATGATGCTGAGATTGATTACACATAGAAATAACATAACATCAAAGAAAGACAATATGTTGTCAATCACTTCAACATATTGCAAATGTTGACAGCAGAGCAATCACTTTAAAATGTTTCATATTGACACTAGCAATCACTGTGCATGAGTGTATTTAATTTAAGATCTTGTTGCAAGACGTTCTAAGAACCAGGTGCACCAATGCTGAAAGCAGTCATTCCAAGTTCAGATTTGGCAGAAGGACCAGCCAGTAGGCCTGTCTCATTATCATTAAGTATAACATTTGCGTCATTAATTTATTTATATTTAAGTTACTTGTTATATATGCCTTGTGCAATGTTTAATTACGAAGCCTTGAAGGGAAGCTGATTGAAAGTTCCAATGTTCAGTGCCAAAAAACACAATAAAATTGTTAATCGCAGTTATTTGTGTGACAATTAATCTGCAACTTAAATTAGTAATCGTGACAGCCCTACCAGCCAGAACAAGTTAGAATGTGACGAATGTTCTGACTTAACATGGATTAAATATATGGTGGTGATTTACTGATTTTCCAACCAGGCCTTTATACATGAAGAGGTGCCAACGATTATTGTCACCAGTTATAAATCTCAGAGCTGAGTGGTAAAATGAGTCCAGGGGCTTGAGTGTGGACTCCCCACAGTTTAAGCCTGTGATCTACTCTAGGCTGGACAAGAACTCCAGCCGAAAGTGTCAAATCAGAACTACAGGAAGTTCTGGTGGTATCCGGAGAACTCGCCAGTTTTCCGACTCGCCGCGGTTTAGTGCATTTTAGTTTTACTTCACCTTCATTTAAATTGCATTGAATTGAGAGAGAGAGAGAGAGAGAGGATAGTTGTTTAGAGTTAACACTAGAGGAAGTAGGAATGCTAAAAGTTTAAACACCAAAAGTACAGAAACAATGTAATTAATTAGTAAACAATATCCTGAAATGGTAGACCTACGTACTTATCATTGGTATTCACATACTCACCCTTTTATCATCATCTAGCTGCCCATTTAATTGCACAAAATAATTGGATCACTTTGGAAATTAACTATAACATCTGTGGGTTTGACACAATACACTGATGAAGACAGCATGTTAGCATAACGATGAAGACATTGATGAAGAATTTTCGCCAGCATCCGTTCTGATAGGCTCGACAGCATGTAGCCATGTATGCCTGTAGGTTACTTCCGGTTAGACGCTTTAGGCAGTTAGTAGTGCTTTTCCAGGCTTTATCTCCTCATGAGATGTAGATCAACCATGAACCATGCATAGTCTCATTGGGCTTCTATCCGGTGAAATCATATATCCCCGGACCATACTTTGAGAACCACTGAATTTAGAGTGCTCAGTCATCATATTACACTTGTAAACAGTAAACACCCATATACAGCAAATAGGTACAGTTAAGTATGCAAAACCTTTCAAATACCTGTCTAAGTGAAGTGTGGTAAAATAATTTAGACCAAATAATGTACTGATAACTTAAGTGATAAATATACAGTATATTTATTTTAGCTATGGTTACAATGTCCTAGGTAGGTGGCCGCTCTTCAGAGTAAAAAAGGTCAAGAGTAAGAGTAAACGTTCATGGTGCAGTCATATTGGGGACTGCGCATTAGTCCGACATCCTGTTAGTCCGACTACTTGGCCGGTTAAGACTCACCGTGTGGCTTCCGTGTGTTAGGGTTTGAGTTAGGGTTAGTATGGGTCGGACTAATGAGCGGTCGGAACAATGACAAGTTACCGTCATAATTTGGGATGAACGACTAAAAAAATTAGAACCTCCAATCCTTCCTTCCATTTACCAGTGCAAATCAACAGAGGGGCAAAAATCCTTACTACTAGGGGGCACGGTGGCACAGTCGGTAGTGCTGTCGCCTCACAGCTAGAAGGTCCTGGGTTCGATTCCCGCTGGGGACGCTGGGGGTGTGATCTCTCCTCCACGTCATCAGTGCACATACCCGAGTGGAGTTTACATGTTCTCCCCGTGTCCCCTAGGGACACGTCATCAGTGCACATACCCGAGTGGAGTTTACGTGTCCCCCCGTGAAAATAAGCAGCTTGGACTCCTTATGCATAGAAGGAAGCATGAGGTCAGTCCACTGCCCTCCCCAGGTTGGCAGAGGAAGTGTAGCGCCCAGGATTACATTAGATAATTGACACTGGGTGAAAATGGGTTGCAAAATCGTGGGATAAAAATGTAAGAAAGAAACTCCTTACTCTATGGATTCTAAGCTGAATGGACAATTTTTACAGTCAGTAAAAGTCAGTATTTTTATTATTTTTGCAATAAACATCCATACGTGTAGATCATTCTCATCCTGAGCAGGTTCAGGCTGTAAAAAGAAAAGGTTCTGTTAACCCATTACAAACAGGAAAGCATCTGTCACTTATATAACATCACAATCATTTTAAGCACTTTAACCATTCTTTTATACTTGGCTATTCAAAAATAGCAGATCTACAATCTCATAGCACTAGATCTGCTATTTTTGAAAAACATCTATTTTGCAAATCCTTTCATGGCTAGAATGTGACTGATGCGCAAATGTTGCCTTTCCCCTGGACCTTGCAGACCCATGCATGATGGTGTCTCCACACTGCATGAGCGAGGCGGACCGCTACAGCCTGGAGGCTCTGAGGAACATCCACCAGATGATGGACGATGACCAGGACGGAGGCATCGAAGTGGAGGAGAGTGTGGAGGTACACAAACCTTAACGTGTGTGTGTGTGTGTGTGTGTGTGTGTGTGTGTGTGTGTGTGTGTGTGTGTGTGTGTGTGTGTGTGTGTGTGTGTGTGTGTGTGTGTGTGTGTGTGTGTGTGTGTGTGTGTGTGTGTGTGTGTGTGTGTGTGTGTGTGTGTGTGTGTGTGTGTGTGTGTGTGTGTGTGTGTGTGTGTGTGTGGCCGTGTGCATATGAACGTGTGCTTTTCATAGACGTGTGTTTGTGTGCTGTGGAAGCGTGTTATGGGGCTGACAGAGAGGAAAATAATACAGGAAAACAGATGTATGACAACAGGTGCTATGATTTGATCCCACAATTTGAATGCTAGGATAGCAACAGAGTAATCCTGCTTTTACACCTGACATTTGTTTTGAGGCTCCAGACCAGATTTATTCATAATCATTTAAAGTCCTTGAAAAATGCTTGAACTGGCATTTGCAGTTTTCATTATTTGGATAAAACAATGAACAGAAAAAGAAAAGACAATGAATAAATTACATTTTGTTTCTTTTTGCTGTCTCTAAGGAAAAGAGAAGTGTGATAAATAATGTGCTGCTGGAAATATCATAATATGCCCTTAAGATATGAGTGAATAATCGCTGTACGGCAAATATTTTCAGCTCACATGGCAGACCAGACGTAAAAGTGTACTTGAAGTTGACGTGTTAAATTAGTGAACCAGTGTAAGTCAGTGAGACAAAAATATAACTGCGTTAAGATTTGTCCAGTTGTTAGATGGTCAAACCAACTCTAGCTACAGAAGTTTGGCCATTTGGCTATGAAAGTGGATGCCTCAGTTTAACTCACACGTGCAAAATTGATGTATCCGTGCATGTGGACATGCAATTTGATATTTTTGCATCTTTTGGTTCCCGTCCAGAGTGATTAAGTGTTTCCACCCAGAGTGTGAATGGACCTCTAGTTATAAGTAGGTTTGGTTGTAAACTCAGAATTCCAGGAGGTTATGACGCTGCTCCAGAATGTCTTCCATAGGATACACTATCCCACGGCTCGGGTTGCGGTAACCATAGAGACGTGAAGGGAGGGGCCAGAGTTCCTCCGAAGACAGCCATTAGGTTTTCTACAGCCATCACATGAAGACTCCATTTACAGCCAAGGACACATTCCCAAAACACACCCCGGGAGCCTCCCTGTGCACACGTACTCACAAGTGCACACGCACTTATACACAGCAGTGGTTCAGAAACTCTTTAATTTCAACGACCCCCACATGAATATGGGGACTTATTCCCCACAATGGAAATACGTTGCACGGCTTTCTTGTGTTTGTATCCTTGACGTTTCTCCAATGAACATTATACATCTATACATCATTCTTTTATGATAATAAATAAAATAAAATACACAACATGATTATACATCAATGAATGCTGAATTAGCGTGGGGTAGATCCACTATTTTCCCACATCGAAACATGGGAACAAAAAGAATCGTAATCTTACCACACCTGACACTAACGAAGGCCGGATAGCCGAAACGTTTGTCCGTTCTTAAGACATGGATAAATAAAATAAACTAACTCTGAGGCACTCTGAGTGCGACCCATAAAATCTTGCAACCGCTAATTTATTTTGAATACTGAGTCGAGTATCTGTTCGGCTAATGTTGTCCCTCTGTGACCTCTAGCCTTATGTATTGAATTTGTATGGCTGATGAAGACTTTGACACCCCTCTCTCTCTCTCTCTCTCTCTCTCTCTCTCTGTGCCTGTCACTGTCTGTCTCTTTCTGTCTGTCATGTAGTTCATCATTGAGGACATGAAGCAACAGCAGACCAACAAACACAGCCACTTGCACAGAGAAGATCAACATATCACGGTAGAGGAGCTCTGGAGAGGATGGAAGACGTCTGAAGGTGTGTGTGTGCGTGCGTGCGTGCGCTGGTATCTTTATGAGAACCAATTGTCCTCACAATAGACATTTTGGGAAAGTTATGAAAGTTGCCTCAGACATTTTTCTAGTCCTCACTTTTCAAGAGGCTGTTTTAGGGTTTCAGGGTTAAAATATAAAAAGAACCACCGCTCATCCGCTGAAAAAACTTAAGTGAGGTGCTGGAGCCACAAAGGGAACATGAGAAAAATAAATGGAAGCTCCGCACACTCAGATCTGCGCCCAATCAATGTATTTATTTAGCAAGCTTTCGGTCTACTGACCTTCTTCAGGCAAGGGTTTAAGGGTTAGGGTTTCAGGGTTGAAATTATAACCTCTAACCTCTAGTGTCAGAGGTTATAATATTTATAACCTTTGACACTAGAGGTTAGAGGTTATAATTATAATAATGTAATTAATAGAAATCAGTAGAATATACAGCAATAAAAGGATGGTGTGTGTGTGTGTGTGTGTGTGTGTGTGTGTGTGTGTGTGTGTGTGTGTGTGTGTGTGTGTGTGTGTGTGTGTGTGTGTGTGTGTGTGTGTGTGTGTGTGTGTGTGTGTGTGTGTGTGTGTGTGTGTGTGTGTGTGTGTGTGTGTGTGTGTGTGTGTGTGTGTGTGTGTGTGTGTGTGTGTGTGTGTGTGTGTGTGTGTGTGTGTGTGTGTGTGTTGATAGTTGTCGATAGTCAGGGAAAGGTAAGCATGAAACTGTGTCTCTGACTGTCCAAAGTATTCAGCAATTGCCTCTCACACTTCCATCTCTCACGTGGCTTTCCCTTGTGGTTTCTCCTCTCAGTTCATAACTGGACTCAAGAGGATGTGCTTCGCTGGCTAAAGGATTTCGTGGAGTTGCCACAGTACGAAAGGAACTTCAAGGACTTCAGGGTCAATGGAAACACCCTCCCCAGGTGAGGGCTACAATATGGCCAGTTCACATTTGAATAGTAATTTTAATTTATGATACTAATTCAGGTAGAGTACTTTCCGATACTTGAACTAGTACTAATCGGCTCCAAAATACTGATACAGTCATGCAATGTTTCATACCGGTATACTTTAAATGTAGGTCTACGTTACGTATGTATCGTAAGGTAGAAGTGTAATAGTTCCCAGGGGGAAGATTGGTTGGGCAGCATGGTTACTATTCATCACTTGTTTGTGTGTAGGATTGCAGCCCAAGAACCTTCATTCCTGAGCGGCCTCCTCAAGGTCCAGGACCACAGAGACAAACAGAAGCTTAGCATCAAAGCTCTGGACGTGGTGCTGTTTGGACCACCCACACGTAAGGAGAACACCACTCTAACTTCTTCACCGTCTGCCCATCAACCACCATTTAATCAGTTCCCATTTAGTCTGGCTTTACCTGCCTGTCCTCTGTCTGTGGCTTTTCCTCACTCTGTTAAAAATGGGCCGGTTTGTTTCGATTAAAAAAAGAAAAGTTACACGGTGGGGTTTTAAACTACTGGTTCTTGAATTTGAATGTATAGCGCACACATTGACACAACTTCCATTAGCAAAAGTCTTCATCTAAAATGAAGTTGAATTCCTGACCTGTTCCCCTGTTATATGTGTAGGTCCTCCTCACAACTACATGAAGGACCTGCTGCTGGTAGTGTCTGTGCTGATGGGAGTGGGAGGCTGCTGGTTTGCTCAGGCCCAGAGCAAGTCCAGCAAGATCCACATCACCAAGATGATGAAGGACCTGGAGAGTCTACAGACCGCCGAACTGAGCCTCCGAGAGCTGCAGGAGCAGTGAGTTTATACTGTCGTGCACTGTTTCCCAAACTCTGGGTCGGGGCCCATTTGTGTGTCGCGGACACTTTAAATGGGTCCATTCATTTTTTTTAGTTCCCTACATTTTGTTTTGAATTATTTCAAAACATTAAAAAAAAAAAAAAACATTCCCAAAATGAGCTAAATCTTTCGTGAATTAAAAACAAATTCAATGTTTTTTGTTTTGTTTTTTTCAGTAATTCCATGAAGAAATAATTCCATTACTTAGAAAACAAATGTTTATGTAGTAGTGAAAATAGCCGAACTACAAGCTCACAATGTGGTGCGGAGCCACTAGCGACACTAATTTGGGGTCCCGGGGAGACATAAAATTTCTCTTTTGGCCCACGGGCTAAATAGTTTGTGAATCACTGCTGTAGTGTGTGCGTTGGTGCACTGTGCACTCCAAATAATTGTTGTGATTGTGTTAGGCTGGAGCAAGCCCAGGAGGAGAAGCGCAACGTGGCCGAGGAGAAGCAGAACCTGGAGGAGAAGATGAGAGACGAGATCATGGGGGCCCAGGAGGAGGCCCACCGCTTCCACCAGCTGAGACGGGGAGCAGTCAGTGAGCTCAGCCGGCTCCGATACGCAGAGGAGGAGCTGGAGCAGGTAGCCATACTATAGTGTGTAGAGCGTCGAGCACTCATTCCCACACACTGGGTCGGGGACCCATGTTTAGGTCGCGGGACCCATTTTCATGGGTTGCATTATTTCTAAATATTAGAAATTCACAACTTTTCATCAATCAATAAATATAATTAAAAGGCAGGTACTTGAAGTCCTAGCTGACCTTTGGCTGGTGTGTTATGCCCCAGGTTCGAGGAGCTCTCAAACAGGCAGAGAAAGACATGCACGCCAGCTGGTCTGCAACAGAAGCCCTCCAGTTGTGGCTGCAGTTGACCCATGAGGTAGAGGTCCAGTACTACAACATCAAGAAGCACGGAGCTGAGCTGCAACTGGGCGTTGCCAAAGAAGAGGTAATGGACTGTCTGTCTGTCTGTCTGTCTGTCTGATATATATAGGTAGTATTATATGTATCTGTATTCTATTTGTGTATTTATGTATGAATCTACTTGCTTTAGTCTATGAAGTGAGAGGCTGACATGTGTCCTTATGTCTTGAATCCAGGCAGAGAAGATCAAGAAGAAGAGGAGTTCATTTCTTGGGACACTCCATGTGGCTCACAGTTCCTCCCTGGATCAGGTGGACCACAAGATACTGGAGGCAAAGTAAGTCGGACCGTTGAGTGTGTCGGACCCCCCCCCCCCCCCACATTTTTCACACGTTTATGACTGTTTCCTCCAATACTTCCCACTGGTGAAGCCTTGTAAAACAACAATTGTTCTGTGATTGTTGAACAACAGGTCTGTGCACCCCTGTTTTATGAATGCTTCCTACGCCCCGCAGAAACTCCCTGTCCGAGGTGACGGCCTGCCTTCGAGAGCGCCTCCATCGCTGGCAGCAGATCGAACGCATTTGTGGCTTGTACCTCATCAGGAACGCCGGTCTGGCAAACCTCACAACCAAGCTCTACTCGGACCCCAACGTTCTGTGCTTCGCCAGGGTAGCTCAGCCGTCTTACTCAGGCCACAGCTCCGACCATGGATCCATGGAGGATCTGTTCGAAGACCCCGGGTCTCCCATTATACCACAGGTGCCAGGTGGGTAACACTAATGACAGTTAAAGTGATGCCAGCGATGAAAATCTTCATTTCACACTTTATTGAGGGGCACTAGCCCCTCCTATACTCAGCTATTAGTGTAGATTCCCATTCACAATGAATGGAGAATTTTACGTCATAAATTTACGCAAATCGGCTTAGTGTCTATTTTTGTCCTACACAAACATTAAATTCCCATTGACAATGAATAGTGTCTATTTTACGTGTCTTTTTTTACTCCAGTTCCACCAATGAAGCGCTCCCCGCGGACTCAGGGTTCCGCCAGTTGCCGTTCACGCCGCTCAGGGGTCGTGACCCAGCCCTCAATCTCTACGATCTCTTCTGACCCTGACCTTCTGGTCCCCATGCGATCCCCGCTCCCCTGCTTTGAGGAAGAGGATGCCATGTTCATCTACAGCCAGAAGAGAAAGTGCGTACTGCAGGCTTTTTGGGACCAATATGTCTCGCTGTTAAATGGGCTATATGCACCCACGCCATTTTGGAAAGAACTTGGGCCCCTTCCCTACTTCCTTCCCTACCGATGATACTAATGAAGGGTCTTTTCCATTCTGGTCAAACAGAGTCAGGGTGCTGCTATTGCGCATGTTGACTCACTAGAAACACTCTGCTACACCAGTGGGTCTCAAAGTGCCCTTGAGTGGATTCCAAATGGCCCCGTATGGGTGTATAATTGAGAGTGTACAAATGCAAATAATGCAAATACAAATGCAAATAATGGAACCAAATGTACCCTTACGGGTCCATTTGGTTCCATTATTTGCACACTCAGTGTGCAGTGGTTCTCAAACGTTCTAATAGGGGATTCACACTGAGACGGACTGAGTCCGTTTGATTTGAACCCTTCCTGAATACGGTTGCCTGGTCCCCGCTGGCCATGATTCACATTTGCCGAGATTGTGGACTAAGGGGCTTTGGGAGACAGAAAATGTCATGTCACAGAAGACACTTTCAGAGTTTAGAGCAAATAATAAAGTTTGGCTGTGTTGATATTGTCTTGAGTTATAATAATAACATAACAATACACAACTAAAGCAGTGTGCGCTGATGGTCTTAAACAGTGCAATGTAACTTTGTCCCGTTTCCGGGCACGGTACGCATCATTCACACTACCACAACATCTGCAAAGTGGTCCCAAGTGCGCACCCGGGAGGCCGTGACCATAGTGTGAATCCCCTATTAATGGAACAGAGCCTTAATTAGTATCATTGGTAACACCTGTGAAGGAAGTAGTAAGAGTTATTCTGTGTGCATATAGCCTATTATATGCTTTTAACTACAGCATTGCCGTGTTGTAATGGTTGCTGTACACAGATACTCATCTTAAATTCCTTCCTCTTTTCGTTCTCTCCTATTCTTGTCATCGACAGAGACTCCCCGGAGATGTTCCCTGACACAGACTTCATGCCTGCTGCTTCTGTTAAAAGTCTAAAGTTACCCACAACCTCCGCCATTGACCTGTCCTCTCGCAAGTTCTATCGTGATGAGATGGAGGTGGATTCCATTGAATCTCCTGTGCGTAAGACCTCTGCGGAGGAGACGGAAGCTTCTGCAGATGTTGCCAGCAGGAAGATGGTGAGAGATAAATCTATAGAAGCTACAGATTCTCCATTCACAGTGGTATCCAGGGAGGAGACTTTGATGGATACTGTCGCAAAGAATATATACGCAGATAGACGTGATTTATCATTGGATGTTGACAGAATGATGCTTCGTAATGAATTAGACACACCAGTAAATATGGTTAAAAGAAAATTATCCCGAAGCACGATGGGGGGTTCGATGGACACTGCCTCAAGAAAGATGCTCCGAGATGAGTTTGAGCTTCCATTTGACCCACTATCCAGGAGGATGACCAGAGATCCAAAGGGAATGTCTATGGACGCAGGTTCTAGAAACTTTGGTTGGGAAAAAGGAGAACAACAACAACTCGATTCTCCTATGAGAGCGTCATGGGACATAGTGACTGAGAGTGCTTCAATCCCAACCAGAAGGTTATCTAGAGATGAACAGGAGTATTGTACAGATAGCCTCTGCAGAACTATGCTACCCAGAGAGAAACCGGAAGCACTCCTAGATCTCTCTTCACGTAACGTCTTTAGAGAGATGCAGGAGTTGGGCTTAGAACCCCCGGCAAACAGGAGACTATTGAGGGATGAAGTTGACATGCCCACCACTTCTCTGGGATTAAGAATCTCCACAGAGACGATTGTTGAGAGTTCCTTTGACACACCTACAGGAAAGATCTCCTGTGACAGAGTTGACGACGACGTTGCGATGGAAATTCCTATGTCGAGGGTGCTGAGGGAGGACTTTGCAGCATCTGAATCAAGTTCAGCTCCGGGTCGTACTGGACAGCCCGACCTCACCATGACCTCTGAGCTTTTCACCTCCGGCCCGTTGAGCCAGCTTGTATACGATGGAATCCTGGAGAAGTCTTGCATGTCCATGGCTGCCACCCCGACTGGCCTGTCTGTCTCGACACCCAACCTGCCCCAGAGCGTAATGAGGGGAGAGGTGGAGCCACCACTACCACTGCAAATGTTTGCCAAACCATCTGTCAATACATCACCCCCTGAGAAAAGAGTGGAAAAGAGCAAAGATAAAGAAAAGGGCAAGAAGTCTTCAAAACTCAAGAGCCTGTTTAAAAAGAAAAAAGATTCAGCCACAGAAAGGCTTCAAAGTGGTCTCCAGAAACTCTGAATCCGAGCTGGGATTAACCTTGTTGGAGTATGTCACATGAAAAGGGACATGACAATGTGCCGAAAGACATAATCTTGAACATGGAATTATGACTCAGAATTATTATTTTTTTAAGTCGGTGCTGTTTGTAATCATGTCGCATCAAATGTCTGAAATGACAATCAAAACACCATGGATGCACTGTGGAAAGAAGAGCATGATGCATGCAACTGGGCACAACATTTAGTCTGTCTGAAACACACAGACGTTTTATTCGATGGAATGTTTTTTGGAAACATAAGAAAACCCGCTGGGGGAAATCCAGTTTCAGCTTCACCCAGCTGATGGCTGTTCGGTAGTGTTGGGCAAAACAGTTCATATCAGTGAACGAACGATTTTGTTCATGTTCACGGCAATGATCCGTTCAACTGATTCGCTCACGTTCAACGTTCAATTCTGCTTCCGGTCCCGGCGGAGCACATGAGCTATTATAGCATGCAACTGTGTCCAACCGATGCCACTGACTTGACAGACTGCACAGAAACACAGCACAGCCCTTGGAACCCTATGTATATACTAGGACCATGCCTATTTCTTTCTTTTGATACGTTAACACTATCTGTCTTTTGTCCAGGAACAACAGTAGGCTTTATTTCCTTTATTTCAATTAAAATAGCAATACGCATGCCTGTCTATTGTCTAGAGAAAAACCTTGTCTGTATGTGTCTGATGGTCTGTCCATCGCGGGAGGAACATCCTGCCCGTCCTGTGTGCGCGTGTGTGGGCGGGGGGGGTGAACGGCATGAACGAAAGCGCGAACGTAGCGGTTTAAAACGTTTACGGCAAAGAACTAGTTCTTATGAACGAATCGATCATGAATGACACCACTGTTCAGATTCCCATGATAAGTTATCAAAGGGAGCTGTAAGGGGTTAGTGTCTTGCTCTGGGGAGACATGTACAGCGTGTATACCGAGGGAGAGAACCACTGATGATGGCCTCTCTTCCCACCAAGCTACGGACACTAACCAAGTGGGATGTGAAATTTAATTGAAAGTGATTTATGTTTTTATATGATATATTTTATATGAAGATACAGTTTTGTCTCAGTTGAGTCTTACATTGACATAGGATAGGTGCCATGCCTTTTATTAGAGAGACTTACGTTGCAATATATGTCTGGTTGAAGCAAACCGTTTTTGAAGAGGTGTTTTTCTGTTTAACAGAAATAGAACTTAAAATGTGATTTTAGTCCTTTTAATGTTGGGAAATTGTATTTGGAAAGAGCTGTGTTATTTAGTCTAATTGAATACTTGTTTTTTTAACATCTGTAAGGCATAATCATGTTTATAAAACGTTTGCTTAGTAAATTTATTGAGCTTTGTTTGGTTCAGAGAGAGCAGTATAGGTAATTAAGTAATAGCCTGCAGCTTATCTTTGACTTAAAAGCATTTGGAGTGGTTATGATTTTGAATGAGCATTGAATTGAATTTATATCATATTAATCAGTCCTTTAGATCTCCTAATGATAATGTTTTTGGTTTGCTTATTTATTTATTTATTTTTGACTCTGTCTTTTGAGTCTTAAAAGCAAAGCCATTGCAACATAAGGTTTTCCGCTGGAGGATGTGCACTGAATTATAATAATAATTAATATTATTATTTTATAGCAGGTCTGCTGATATCTCATGACTGCTCATGATAACTTTGGAATAAAAAATGGAGATGTTGGAGAATATTATGAGATCTTGAACTATGACATTTAAAAAATACTCATTGTTGTCCCCAGTAGAGGACAATGGGTTTGTAGTTGTGATCACATAATTCATAGTATGACAATTAATAGGCGTCTTGTTTTTTCCAACTTTGCTTCACAGAGATAAGCAATCAAAATTACACCGAACACCGGGTATATTAATGCTGGAAAAGTATTATTATTATGAATCCCCCCCTCCCAAGCACGCACACACAATTTAAAAAATACACATAGGCTAACAAAGTTATTTCAGAGAACGCATAAAGAAACTAATATAACAATATAAAAGCAAAAGACTGCGTGCATACATTTAGGTTTCGGTTTTCCGTGGAACCTTCAAATTAAGGATTTCACTGAAAAATGCTAGCAGTTAAGTGAGAATGAATGAATTAATACCTGGCAGTGAGTGTGTTAATTAAACATTCTCCCGAATTTATGATAATGTTTATTTTTATTTGGAAACCTTTACATTTATGAATGCATCCAGCAAGGCATCACAATACAATTAGTCCTAATGTGTTGATTCCACAACCGGTTGATATTGGTTGATACTCGTATCGGAAATTAGGAGTTGGACAATATCAGGAATCCCTTTCCCTACATTTTTAAGTGGATGCCTAAAGTAGACCCATACAGTATATAATAGCATAACAGAGTGAAGACAATACTTCTGCTGCAGCGATGGCTGTTTGCTATATGTGACTTAATAATCGTGCCACTAGGGGTCAGCTCAGGCTCATTAGCAACGCATACATCAGGGCTGCTCTGTTCCAATTCTTCTCTTATTAACAGTATGTATACATGCAAGGCCTTTGCAAGCAATTTAAAAATGAAATCTCTCTCTCTCTCTCTCTCTCTCTCTCTCTCTCTCTCTCTCTCTCTCTCTCTCTCTCTCTCTCTCTCTCACACACACACACACACACACACACATTTTGTCACAGAGATTGTCAGGTAACAGCTGTGGCATTTCAAATGACTTAATTACCGTATGTTTGCACATACCTGGAATATTTGTCAGATGACAATGGACTATTAATACAGCGCCTGGGTAGGGTGTCCGAAATCACTCCCTACTTTACAGTAAGTGCACCATTGTTTACTGGTGTCCAGTATAGTGATAATTTTACCATCTTAGTTATCCCACAATGCATTGTGAGAAGTAAACCCTATACTATAGGGTTTACTTTTCACAATGCATGATGGTGTATATATATATAGGGTTTACTTTTCACAATGCATGATGGTATATATATATATAGGGTTTACTTTTCACAATGCATAATGGTATATAGCCTATAGGGCCTATAGGCTATATACCATCATGCATTGTGAAAAGTAAACCCTTTATACCATCATGCATTGTGAAAAGTAAACCCTATATATCATCATGCATTGTGAAAAGTAAACCCTATATATATATACCATCATGCATTGTGAAAAGTAAACCCTATATACCATCATGCATTGTGAAAAGTAAACCCTATATATCATCATGCATTGTGAAAAGTAAACCCTATATATATATACCATCATGCATTGTGAAAAGTAAACCCTATATACCATCATGCATTGTGAAAAGTAAACCCTATATACCATCATGCATTGCGCTGAAAGAAAAATGTTGATGTTTATCTGGCCTGGGGACAGCAATGATGTCATTAATGAGTGATTTCAGACACAGCCATCTGGCAGAGCCAAGGGTCAAATCGGTCACTCAGCTATGGCCACCCAAAAGTGTGAATCCACTACCAGATCAGTGTTCATTTTGTTGACCAAGACTAAAAGACTACGAATTTTGATATTTAGTCGACTAAGACGAGACTAAGACTAAACAATTTCAAATGACTAAAACTAAATGGTGTGTTATTCAAAAGTCAATTTTTTTAATTTTCTGTCAAAACTAACACTGAGCCAGGCATTATGCAGTAGGGATCCCTCTATTTGCGGCATTCATAGACGGTGGTCACTGTGGCCTGGGTGGCCTGGCCGCGTCTCCCCCTGGGTGAGTGTCCTTGGAGGTCAGCAGGGCGTCTTCCCTGCCAGGTAACACGTGTATCACTGTTGCTCCTCTCAAGATCTGCCCTCCTCCTACGGTTGGACTCTGGTTACAGAGGAAATGGAGAACGGATAAATCTATTTTACCAGCATGTGAAGTGTAGGCTTATATAGCTGGATCACAATCGTCATTTCATTAACTCATTGTGTTAAATGCACATTTACTTAAAGCTGGTACGACCACTATTGTAGAGGTTTTGGTTGTGTAGTTAACCTTGCCACGATGTAACTCTAAATGTGGACAAGAAATCAAAAATAATTGCTCCAGTGATTAGAAATTGATAAATTCAAAATTTGCTCCTCATTGACTTACATTGTACGATGAAACAGCTCTCAAAGTCACTCTTTTAGTACGTAAACAAACACAAACAAAGTTGATTCAGACAATATAGAACATCACCAAATCTTTTACTGTTTTGTTTAATCTAAAAATGTTAACTTCCTGTTGATTTTGCCATTTTTATTTGGAAGAAAACCCAGACTGGATCCGAAAGTGGATCCGGACCCAGATCTTTAAATAGTAAAATCAACAAGAAGTAAAAAAAAAAAAGATTTTGCCACCACTGACTGTATCAAACGACAGTGGCCCGTGCGTGGCCTAATATGCATTTCAAAAACAGGGGGTCCTTGAAATCAACCCATTTGGGCCTGACGTCGAAATTTAAAAAAAAAAGTTTTCTAAATCATGACAATTTTCGGAAAGATTTGAGGCACATTTTAACGATTTTTCAAAAATAGCAGATCTACAAGTTCATAGCGCGCCACTCGGTGGCGCGCTATGAGCTTGTAGATCTGCTATTTTTCAATAGCTAAATTATAACATAATTTATGTAACCACCAAAAGGGGTTCCCGCTCAAAATGGGTTAAGTAGGTTGAGAATATGTGATGTAAATGATGACCTACCACAGATGGTTCCAATATAGTAGGCACTTGGCAGAAGGATAAACAGCAGAAGTCTGGAGAGAACCAACAGGAGCCAGCTCACACTGCAGTCACAGCTCACACCGTTGTCACCCTTGATCTCGGTAAGAGAATGATCTGTTCGTATTTGGATGAATAATGACATTGCCATTACTAGTACATTTCTACTACGGTCATATCTAGCTCATGCAAATATTTTTTTGTTTGAGAATAAAAAAAAACATACAGTATGTCATGGAAAAGTAATCCTACTGGAACATATGTATGAAAGGTCACTGAAAACTATTGTTATCATTATGATAGGCCTATATATCAAGAAAACGATTAACCACTGAAGAATTGTTGTATAAGAGTAACCATAGCCATCACGCAACGCATGGACATGTTGGAATGTGGCCCCTATATTAACATGCTCAAAGGGATCCATTTTTAATTGATTCTTTTATTAAATGATCTCATTTTCACGATCCGATTTTCGATTCAATCATTTAAATTGACAAACTCTTGCATCCAAGTTAACTTTCATTGGAAACTGACTGTTTCAAATCAGTAACTATATGTTACCTGTTATACACCCGAAGAAAGATTGACATACTGTACAAAGCAAAGTGTATGTCAGGCTAGCAATAGTGGTCACAAACTAAAACACTCACCCAACATAATACTTGGGATGACGTCGCATAGGTAAAAGGTGCATTTATATAGCGCCATTATCCTAGGCGATTTACATAGATTGTGCATTACATTCACACACACACCGATGGCGGCGGAAACAATGCAAGGCACCAACCAGCACATCAGGAGCAATTAGGGGTTCAGTGTCTTGCTCAAGGACTGGCAACCATGCGGTTACCATCCAGCCACTCTACCCCTGAGCCACCGCCAGGTTAATTTTAGGACTAAAATTATTATTATTTAAATATTTTCTTATTCCCATAAACTCCCAATATTCCAAGTAACTTTAGTTCCACAGTAGTAGAGACCAGGTCAGAATCAGGTCAGTTACATTCTCTATCATAGGAATCAGTATTGGTTCCACTTGAATTTCAAAATCTTGAATATAGCTTATGATTGAGTAGGTTGTTTGTTATGAGAGCCGTTGCTGAACCACACAATAGTTAATAGACTGTGATGTTGTCTGACTTCATCTCACTTCATAATATTGGAAATCTTTTTCAAATGATTTTTCAATCATTAAAATAAAAGGAATCAGATCAAAATACTCCCATGTGTAAAAGAAAATATATATATTTCTAATTTAATCTTTATCTGTGACTACTGTTACAAGTTCAGTTCCACAGTAGTAGAGACCCAGGTCAGAATCAGTTTCATTGTTTATCAGCAGATCATAGGAATTATAGATTCATTCCACTATACTGAAAGTAATTTGGGTCTGATTCAACGGATTCATATTTTGTTGACACAAGAGTAGGTTGATCTTTATGTAAATTACGGAAAGAATAGAAAATGTATTAAAAATACTTACTGAATGAAATCCTTGTGGTGAAGTTGCTATATGTATAGGATGTTTCCTCTCTAATATTACCTCCTTTATCCATGACTACTTCATTAAATTCAGTTCCACAGTAGTAGAGACCCAGGTCAGAATCAGTTACATTCGCTATCAGCAGATCATAGGATTCAGTAGATTGGTTCCACTTGAAATTCAAAGAGGAAGAGTCTCCACGCAGTTGAACATATGTGTTCTTTAGTTTAATTTCAAGAGTGGGTTGATTTTTATGAGAGCAGTTTCTGAACCACACAATGTAAACTCCTTTTGTAGGGAATTGTTTGCAGTCACAGTGGATTGTGATGTTGTCTCCTGGTCTGACTGTCATCTGTACTTTTAATCCAAAGACCCCATCCTGACAGATGTAAAGAGCACCTGGAAACCAAAAAGTAATAGAAAAAGAAAAGAAAGTGAACCATGTTATGTTATAGTATAATCACTTCAACTGCACAATAAACGAAAACGACAATGTGTTATTGGATTATCAAAGAGCAACCTAAGAATTAAATCATAATTATTTACTCAAGAAGTAAAGTTTACCTAGTACAGCAGCTAAAAGCAGATGCATCTTTCCTATATGTCAGATCGTGGCATGAAGATGATGTCAAATGATGAGCATGACAGAACGATAATCACTGTCATTGGCTAGTTGAGTCAGTGGAATGTTTTCTGTGACACCTGAGCTGTATGAAGCGTTGGAACCTTGTTGTGGTAAATGTTTTAACATTTACAATCAAACAAAGCAAAACTCTCCACCCCTCAGGCCGGTAATGGGTATACGGTCGCCCCTTTTCGAACTCGCCCCCGCGAAAAGTGAAGAACGGTCGCCCCGGAATTTCGAAAAGTGAAGACCGGTCGCCCCAAAGCCGTGGATAGCTTGCCCATGTTTATTTCTTTATATATTAGAACAGCGGTTCCCAAACCTTTTTGGCCATGCACCGCATGTTACCTCCCGACCTAGCTGATGCACCCCCCCCCCACATGGAAATATAAATTGCATAAGCTATATAGAGACATATATTTCCTTTTTATCCAAATATATGCACATATATGAACCTGAATATGGCATAATATATGCAGCATAGGCTATATTCTGCATTACTTGCCATATATTGGCATAATATGTTAATATATTTAAAATAAAACCATAGCACCACCATTAGACTTTTCATGTCGCACACCCCCTAGAAGGTGCTCGCGCACCACAAGGGGTGCACGCACCACAGTTTGGGAACCACTGTATTAGAACATTTAGAACCTGCACTCCATGTTTATTTTACCTTATTTCTCTAGAACATTTAGAACCAGTTTGTTGTTGTTGTTGGTCAACTGATGCATGGGTAATGAATGGCTCATTCTGGATAGCCATGGATAGCCAATTACCATTTCCATATAGCCATGCATCACCCTCCATTCCTCCATTGTTGTTGAAATGACCTTATGCATGTTGTTGTTGTACCATTTCCATATATCTATTGCAATCTCTATTCTGCTATGTCTGGACCATCATGGAACCCCCTCAAGGACCACTGTTGTAAGGCATGGGGAGAGACTATGTTTTGCACTCCGTCCGTGTGCATTTTTTGATATTACTCCTCCAGATTCTGTAGCGTTCCCACCCTTTTCACATTGGCCTGTTATAGCGCCAACAACTAAATGGTTACATTCATACAGTTGATTTGTTGTTGTAGTAACGACCCAGTACACTCAAACAAAAGGGGCTGATGACCCCCCCTTGGGTCCCCTCCACTCTCACTATAGCTAGACACTTTACCTCCTCCTCTCTGTCTAGGCCCCAAAAGTACAGGTAAAAATCTCTCTCTCTGTTTAAAAGTACAGGAAAAATCTTAAAGTACAGGGAAAATATAGTACAGGTAAAAATCCCCCCCTCTCTCTCTCTCTCTCTCTCTCTCTTTTTTTCTCTCTCTCTCTCTCTCTCTCTCTGGGCAGTATTATGCGTGTCTTAAGTACCAGGTCTTATTACTTAACTTAAGACCTGGAGGCGTGATCAATGACATTTGGCTATTCTGAGTGGCCAAACAGCATTGACCACGCCTCCAGGTCTTAAGTTAAGTCATAAGACCTGGTACTTAAGACACGCATAATACTGCCCTCTCTGTTTAAAAGTACAGGTAAAAAAATCTCTCTCTCTCTGCTGTTACCTCGAGCGGTTTTACGGGGCGACTTGTCCGGACTTTTGGGGGCGACTTCGGCGGATATTTTAGGGCGACTTCGCCGGGCTTTGGGGACGACCGCTCTTCGCGGTCGGGGCGACCTTTCTTCGCCGTTTGGGGCGAGTTGGAATTGGGGCCAACAGTTTTGTATTCCCCAGGCCTATATATATGCCACCTTTTCCATTGTAGATTGTAACAGAATTTGTATTTGTGGACCGTTCAAAGCCTTTGGTCTTAGATAATATATGTTTTGAGGCAGATAGTAGATATACAACAGAAATTTGTTTACGAAGGTAGACTAAAGCTGAGTAAAATAAGGAGACCTAAACATTATTTTTGCATGTGTAAACTATAAACCATTTAACTATACTTTCCTCCTTTTGCAGTTTCATGGTTAGTAGCTTTGTAGCTACAGTTCAGGTTGATCAGAATGATGGCCTGTATATAACAGATTTTGAACATTGTACTTCATGGAGCAAGAAGTATTAATCTAAATAGCAAATTGATACAGCATGTTTTCACATATTATGTGAAAACATGCTGTATCAATTTGCTATTTAGATTAATTGTTGTCTCCACCAGGCCGAAGGCTTGGGGAGAGAGTATGTTTTGCACGCCGTCCGTGTGTCCGTCCGTCCGTCCGTCCGTTTGTCCGTCCGTCTGTGAACAGCTAATCTCCGGCACCGTTAACCCGGTCGATACCAAATTTTGCACACACACTCCCTGGATGCCAACGATGAACCTCTGCCCCAACATTTCCAGAACGGCCTGTTATAGCGCCACCAGGAGGCCGCTTTGTGCAAAACAAGTTTTTGGACAGTACACCTACAGATTTTGTCCAAACATCACGTAAATTGGTACACAGTCTCTCTAGAGCCATTCAACGAAACGGGTCTTTCAGATTTCTCAGACTCCATCCTGATTGGCTAAGATTTGCTTCCAAAGTTCGCAGGAGTGCTCAGTTTCAAACAAAATGCTGCAAATCATGAACACATCGTGTGATTTCTGTGAAATTGTGCATGCACATTCCCACTAGGCCGAGGAAGAAATGCCACGTGAACATTTTCAACTCAGCCTCATGGTGGTGCTATAACTGGCCAAAAAGTGTTTTTACCTCCAACTGCACAACTTTGTATGCCAACTCCCTAGAGGCCAAGGAAAAACCTTAGCCTGGAATTTTTCACATCTCCACTTTATAGCGCCACCAGGAGGCCGACATATGTATGTACACATTTTCTAATATTACTCCTTCAGATATGTTATCCAAATTTCACGCAAATCGGTACACATGCTCTCCATAGTCATGTGATCAAGACGGGTTTGTTTGATTTCTCATAATCCACCTTCATTGCCTACGATTGGCTTCTAAACTTTTCAGGAGTAGCCCGCTTTTTACCCGTTTTGTACAAATCGCCACAACTACTCAACGCAGCGTCCGATTGCGGTGAAACCCACTAGGCTGAGGAAGAAATGCCACTTGACAGTTTTCAAATCAGCCTCATGGTGGCGCTACAACAGGCCAAGCCGTGTCTCACACACACACACACACACACACACACACACACACACACACACACACACACACACACACACACACACACACACACACACACGCACATGCTCACACAGACAGTGTGAGGCCCCATTGTAATCGTAATGATTATTATTAGGGCCCGAACACTAACAGTGTGAGGCCCTATTGAAATCGTAATGATTATGGGACCAAGAAGTCACAAAGTGGCTTTGGTCACTTTGTGACTTGTTTTTCTTCTTCTCCTTCTTCTTCTTCCGCCAAAAATAGCAGTTCTGGCTGAACCGTGCAGTCGGTTTTCGCAAAACGCGGGAATCTGGTAGAGGGCCATGCCAAACGGTGACTATGCGAAGCCCATGACCATTGTCCAAAGGGTGGCGCTATAGCACTCAATTGAAAATGCAAACTTTGAACGTGCATAGCTCATGAACCGTTTGACTGATAGCAATGACACTTTGATACACATATGTGTCTCCTCATGCCAAACAACTTTCGTGTTCTGACTTTTGACCTCTGACCTTTAGATCACCCGCCATTTTCAATTTAGTAGTAGTTAAAAAAAAGAAGAAAAAAGAAAAGAAAAGATGAACCATACTCACTTCAACTCCACCCTATAAGATGACGGCTAGAAATAATCGTAATTATTGGACTATCAAAGAGCAACCTAACAATTAAATCACATTTTTTCCCTCAATAAGATAATTCAAGTTTACCTAGCTACCTTTCCCATGTCTGCTGGATGGTGACGGAGCTCATTGATACTGATGTCAAATGATGAGCAGACATAACTAATGAAACTATCATTGGTTAGTTGAGTGGAATGTTTTCACACTAGGGTTGCATGAAGCGTTTGCACCTTAAATTACGTTAACCGACGTTAACTCACTTTACCACTCACTTTGTAAACATTTGAGCTTGTGGGGCTTTTCATGGGAAACTGATATTGTGGTGAAACTCATGGGTATGTGTTGCTTGATAGTTGCGATCTAGCAGCACATCCTCTGGTGGGTTTGTTGAACTTTGTTTTCTTCTCTGGCCTCTCTTCAGGGGTGGTGTCTTAAAACCACAACAGTTTCCATCTTCGTGTCAAGCGCATGGTCTGCAACTGTGTGTGTGTGTGTGTGTGTGTGTGTGTGTGTGTGTGTGTGTGTGTGTGTGTGTGTGTGTGTGTGTGTGTGTGTGTGTGTGTGTGTGTGTGTGTGTGTGTGTGTGTGTGTGTGTGTGTGTGTGTGTGTGTGTGTGTGTGTGTGTGTGTGTGTGTGTGTACTGATCTGTTTGCAGATGGTCCATAAGTATCATCAGAAGCACTTCATACTGTATGCATAACCACAATACCAATCAGTAGACTACTGTATAATTGTGTAATTATTTGTGTAACAGTATAGACCATTTCAGTTTTAATTGTATGCAGTCAGACTTTATTTGAAATTAGATAAGAAAGCAATTAACATGCAATTATTGAAAATAAGCTATTCAACAAAACACACAATGACCACCAATCTTAACTTAAGCTAAGAACTTACAAAGCTAAGAATCTAACATCCATTTAACAGTAGAATATATATACACTATAGAATACTATGTCTACATTATGCTATATCTAAAATTCTAAATTATATAAAATTATCGTTTGCATACGCCTGCAGGGTCGTCGAGGCTAGGGCAAGTGCTACAGCAAGTGCTGCAGGCTAATTACTGTATGAGGCAGAGAAGAAAATAGAATAGAAATATGCACATTTAATCTTCTAACTATAGAAGGTGTAAATTTAAAAGGTGAAATGTAAAGTACCAACAAAAACACAACTAAGGAATTAATATAGCCTAAATCATTTGAACAGAATATCCTGATTAAGGTTATTTTCAGACTTAAGATTTTGGTCGTTTTACATGTTACACTGTGATGGGAAAAAAACATTTGTGGATTATCCACATTGTCTGACTTGTTGAATTGAGGATACAAGTTGTCAGTGGGTGACTACAGTACAGCCTACGTCACCCGACGTACGCCCGGGCAATATGTCAGGACTGAGGCACGATGACATTCAAATCCTGCCATTTTTAGTCACTAGTGACTAGTCCTCAAATCAGACACCTGATGTTCCTCAGAATTTACATTTTGTTTTTGTCAGAAGATACAGAAAAAGACAAAAACAAAAAAACATTTAATCCAGGTGTAAATTGGCAAGGAAACAAATAAACCAAAACATAACACAAATCTTTCCAGCTGTGATATAAAAGTGGCAAATAAAATAATTAGTCAGCAGACCATCCTCACTGATGTACTTTATGTCAAAGAGGTGGTTTGGAAAGCCCAGAGTATTAGTCACAAGATGTATTTATATTTGCCACATGACATCTTACGTCGTCAATGTTTGTTTAACTGCTGCCATAAACAAACGGTAAAAGTCCACAGACTTGGCTGACATTCTATTATACATGCACCACGTCTCTGTGTGTATACGTGTGTATCTACGTCTGTAATCCACATAACTTGAGAACCGTTCGACCCACCGACTTCAAATTTCACACACAGGTTCCACACCACCACAGGGAGTGCAGTGCCTGGTGTCAAGTCCGTCGGATAGCCGGTTGTAAAGAACCAGCACAAAAGCCTCTGTCCGGGATATATATGGAGCTGGGCTGTTCTGACATCACATTATTGTGAATGAATGCATGACCTCAAGGTCTTTCTTCGGTGCTGTCCTTTTGGACCAATGTGCTTGACTGCACCCTGTACTGTTTTCATTTTATTGTCTAATAAAATGATCAATCAATAAATCAATGGACCAGGAAATATCTAAAGAGACATGAAGCCAGTACCACCCCCTATAAGTCAGTGCTTTCACCACAGTGCATCACAGTTTGAGCTCCACAGCCACAAGAAGAAGTCTGCGAGCGTGTGTGCAAATTTGTAGCCGTTCACATCCTACTAGTATTAACAGCAGCATATGTACAATTACTCTGAGTCTGTAGCGCTGCCTTCTTCTTCTTTGCTCTGCTTGATGCTGGACGGATGTCCAGTGCAGCATAACACACGTCTTCCTCCTAAGAGACAATTTGACTTTTGTAATTCAAGTAATCTTAATTGATATCAAATCATAATTTTGGCTACTGTTGTGCATTTAGGTGGACATGTCTAATGTTAGAAACACATGGCTTCATTTAGGTGGACATGTCTAACGTTAGAAACACATGGCTTCCAAAGTGGAAGAGTGCGAAACAACATAAACAGCATTAGGCTCTTTGACAGAACACCAAACACATTGCTTTTCTACAACACAGTAATAAAGTCAATAGTCACTAAATCATCACTCCACAATACTTCACAAAAGTTAATTGGTCACAATGTTTACCTGAGGATTTCTGCTTTCTCTGGTGGAACGTATTCTCTGATGGACTTGAGGTGTTTTGTCTGTAGAAAATAACATGATACAGAATATAGTTCAAGGGATATTTCACTTTCATCATCTAGCACCCCAATCAATCCCCAGATTTGATTTAATATCCTATGCAAACCCATTGTAACTTCAAATTACATTTCAACTTTTATATATATTGAAAACACGTCCTTTGTTCCTGTGTCTGATATTGAGGGTACTGTTCTTGTTTGATTGTTTGTTTGTTTGTTTGTTTATTTCCATTTACTCTTTTCTTTTTAATAGAAATAAATACATAAATAAAATAAGTATTAGAAGTAACCAGAACCAAGGACGGTTCTTTCCAAGTAATCTAAGATGTTCAGAATGGAGTATCTGTTAAAAATAATATCAAATATATAAATACTGAATCAAGCAACTTAAAAAAAACTGTCCGGGATTCTCACAAAAGCCAGAGTATACGATAAAATGATCCCGCACACGTTTGAAAGTGAAATATCCCTTTATATTCAAGTGAGCCACACAAAGGATCTTGAGTTTTACCCATTCAGGACGGGAACCCGTTTTGGTGTTTTAAGCATTATGTTATACTTTAGCTATTGAAAAATGGCAGATCTACAAGCTCATAGTGCATCGTGCAAATGTGGTGCAAATCTTTGAATATATATTCTTTCAGAGCGTTTTTAACTAAAATCTTTGCTTCTGCGGGAGTCCCTGGAACAACATATTTTCAGATGGGCGTCCTTGACATGAAATAGTTAGAGAACTACTGATATAGAAACATGGGTTTTTCAGAAAACTGTTATGATTTAGAAGACACTTGTCAAATCGTCCTCAGGTCTAAATGGGTTAAGTAACATTATGATATTAAAAGAAAAAAATAATTGTGCTAAATGTATAGGTTACCTGTGTTCCTGTGGAAGTGGTACACCAGCATGGAGGAGAGGAGGGAGAAGAGAACGGCAGTGGCAGGACACAGCGTGAAGATCAAGATCCTGTACCGGCTGCAGCACTCATCATCACAGCACTGTCCAGGAGAAGGGCAGGAGAGCTCCGTGGAGTCTGGGACGAACACAAAGTCATGTGTGGTTACTCTTTTTTCCTGAGTGTTTTTCGTGCTATTAGCCTATACTTTAATTGAACGTTTTCATGTGTCTCACACCTCCGTCGCACCGCCAATCCGACTGATATAGCCTATATATGCCAGGCCATGCATAATGTTCCATGTTCCATGTTTTCTTTTAACATTGAAGTCAATGGTGCTCTGATCAGGCTGAAACCTTTCCCACATTATATTCAAATTATACACAATAATTCCTACATTAAAGTCTTATTAATAAAACATAACATGCAATTAGAAATAATATGTTTATTATTTGACAGAAACACAATTACACCAATGATAAGAAATAATCTCTACATAGAGTAATAAGGAACTGCGTAAGATGTAACGAGGCCCACCTTCAGCTGAATGGTGGGTTGTATACTGTACATCAATTTGCGGTACAATTGTATTCTAATTATCTTTAATGGAAGTGGAAATAATAATAAATAAAGGCATAATAATGAACACTTTATTTCTAATTGCGCCCTGTTATATTTTTATGTGATTCCTTATTACACTATAATGTAGGAATTATTGTATGTAACTTGGGTATAACTGTGTTATTACATTATTTCTAGAAATAAAAGTACACCTTGTTTACTGTAAACTAGGCTGAAACATTATTGTCACACAATGGTTAGCCTTTTCCTGTAGGTAACAGGTACAAGTAACACCGAACTTTAATTCTGCCTATGCTGCCATTTTTATGCTCTTTGGTATTGTTTTTAATGTTCCTGAGTATTAATTAAAAATTACAAAAGGGTGTGCGTTACCCTCATTAAGGGCACTGCTCGTTCCTCGTTGCTGCAGGAACGAGTTCCGTAAGCAGTGCAGAAGTGCCATTAATGAATAAAGCTCAACCCTCGAGTGTAATATTGCGATTATACTTAGAAAATCATATTTTTTAATGACAGATGTAGCCACTAGAGTAGTCCAAAAATGTTCCAAGAAACTCTCTAGCCTAGCAACCCGGTCGGCTCCACTCTGGGAGATCAGCACAGCTGATTTTTATGTTTTGATTAAGTGTTCCATCGTGCTCGTTTAAGCACGGCTAGATGGCTACTTCAACCAATCAGATTGCTTCCTCAAAACGACCTGTTGTATAATGTTATTTTACGTTTATCCTTTTTTGCTCTGCATTCTATGACATGAAAGGTGCTATATAAATAAAGTTTATTATTATTATTATTATTATTATTGTTTTTATTATTATGCTGCATGGCAGAATGGGAACGAAACCGTTTTTAACAATTATAATTGGGATGGAAATTTGGAATATTAAATTTTTTGTATAAGTATTGTTAAAAGCAGATCTAGACCTTACACTGTACATTGTTCAAATTGCAGCATATGTAAATTTGAAACTGACATGTTAAAAGCTGCTGTTTAGCCTTCATATGAGTTCAATTTACGACATGAAAAGGTTTATTCCTATACGTTTGACCAATTGTGATATAACGCCAAACAAGTGTTATTGTATGAATTTACTATGAATTTGCAGATCTAAAACTAGGTGAGAAACATTACTCAAATGCAGCATAGAATAAGATTCAATAAGATGGTCAAGACGACAGAGACATGATGTACTACATCATTCCAACTCTGGGAATATCAAAAAAAGTGTTCATTATTATGCCTTTATTTAATATTATTTCCACTTCCATTAAAGATAATTAGAATACAATTGTACCGCAAATTGATGTACAGTATACAAATACACTGTAAATGATGGAAGAAATAGACAATGTATTAAAAATACTTACTGAATGAAATCCTTGTGGTGAGGTTACTATATGTATAGGATGTTTCAGCTCTAATATTACCTCCTTCATCCTTGATTACATCTTTATGTTCAGTTCCACAGTAGTAGAGACCCAGGTCAGAATCAGTTACATTCGCTATCAGCAGATCATAGGATTCAGTAGATTGGTTCCACTTGAAATTCAAAGAGGAAGAGAGATCTTCATGAATATATGATTTCCGTAGATTAATTTCAAGAGTGGGTTGATTTTTATGAGTGCAGTTTCTGAACCACATAATGTAAACTCCTTTTGTTGGGAATTGTTTGCAGTCACAGTGGATTGTGATGTTGTTTCCTTGTCTGACTGTCATCTGCACTTCTAATCCAAAGACCCCATCCTGACAGACGTAAAGAGCACCTGGAAACCAAAAAGTAATAGAAAAAGAAAAGAAAGTGAACCATGTTATAGTGTAATCACTTCAACTGCACAATAAAAGAAAACAACAAAATTCATTATTGGATTATCAAAGAGCAACCTAAGAATTAAATTATAATTATTTCCTCAAGCAGTAAAGTTTACCTAGTACAGCAGCTAAAAGCAGATGCATCTTTCCTATGTCAGATCGTGTCATGAAGTTGGCAGTGACAAAGCTCTTTTATACTGAATGTCAAAATGATGAGCATGAAGCAACGATAATCACTGTCATTGGCTAGTTGAGTCAGTGGAATGTTTTCTGTGACACCTGAGCTGTATGAAGCGTTGGAACCTTGTTGTGGTAAATGTTTTAACATTTACAATCAAAGAAAGCAAAACTTTCCACCCCTCAGAACTATATATATTCCATTGTAGATTGTAACAGAATTTGTATTTGTGGACCGTTCAAAGCCTTTGGTCTTAGATAATATGAGCACATATTTGATTTGATGTTTAGAGTGTGGTAGATATACAACAGAATTGTTTTTACGACGGTAGACTAAAGCCAAGTAAAATAAGGAGACCTAAACATTATTTTTGCATGTGTAGGCCTACACTATAAACCATTCAACTATACTTTCCTCCTTTTGCAGTTTTATGGTTAGTAGCTTTGTAGCTATAGTTCAGGTTGATCAGAATCTTTGATGGCCTGTATATAACAGATTTTTGGGGAACATTGAAGTACTTGAGGGATCAATTTCCTATTTAGATTGTTTGTATTGTTTTACACACAATCAAATTTGTGTTATGGTCATGATTCACCAGGACCCTGGGTGGCTTGGTTCCAGGCTTAAAATAATTTCTATAAATATCTTTCCGATATTTATGGGACAAATTAATGGATTTTCTATCTGCGGCACCACAAAATGGCTGCCACTGTTATGCCCTATTCTTGTACTATTTGTTTTTACTGAGGATAAGGTTAGGAATAAGTTCAGGGTAGGCATAGTTTTACTGAGGTTAAGTCTATAGGTTTAGTGTTAGGCATAGTTTTACTGAGGTTAAGTTTATTAATAAGGTTAGGTTTAGGCATAGATAGTTTTTCTGAGGTTATGTTTAGGAATACCTTGCGGCGACCTCGGAACGGTCGACACTGTGACAATGCAGGCCTACATCCAGTTATCACGTGTCACTGTGTTTCCTCTCTGGTGTTGTTTGCCTGTCCACACACACACGCACACGCACACGCACACACACACACACACACACACACACACACACACACACACACACACACACACACACACACACACACACACACACACACACACACACACACGCAAAGACAAACCGACAGACTGGTTCTTGGCTGCTCTAACGGTAGAGGCAAAATTCAATTTTGGAGAGAAATAGAATGGAATGCCGGCAGAGAAGAAGCAGTGAAAGGCCCCCGAAAGATACATAACGTCGGTCTTACCCAAACTTACTTTCTGTACTTTATACCTCTAATACTAATACTACTACTACTACTACTACTACTACTACTACTACCAGAAGTTCCAGACCCACAGGAACGTGGCCATGGTGCCGGCTCGGTTCCGGCGAGCCACCTCACGTCTGAAACGGTCGATAAATGACAGAGTTAAGGTGGTTGCACACCGGCCGCGTTTTTCGGAAAACCGATGGAGAAACGCCGCAAAAAATTCGAATTCGGATCCGATTCGCGCCCGGTGTGTGGAGACCTTTACCGTGTGTAGCTCAGCTACTATTCCTATGTAGCTGTAACTTTTCAAGCTACATTTCTCCAGAAGCAGAAATGTAGCTTGATCAAGCTACTGCCATGGTGAGCTACGTGTTGTAGCTGTAGTCCTACAAGCTACGCTTTCGAAGTAGCTGACCCAACACTGATAGTATGTCGTCAAAAACCATGAACTGTGGTATGTCGCTTGACGCCTTTTCATGATTTTCATCTGCTTTAAAATTTGAGAAATGTATAATGGGGGTCAATGGCAGATTTTGGTGTAAAAAAAACACTTTCATCTTGAAACTCCGTTCACACAGTCTGGACACGCATGCTGGAACTTTTTACTTTGGAAATGTTTTGTAGTTTCTGAAACACCCAATGCATTCTCAATGGCAATAGCACAAACTTTGCATACTACTAGTAGTCCTATACATACTTACACCTAGAAACCCCATTTAAACTTTATAGGGGGAGAGCCGCCACGGTTGTAACGCGTCATGGTTGTAACATGCACGTTATCTCTTGATTGGTCGTCAGTATGTGTACAGCAACGTACTCTACGTGCCCAGGAAGTTTGAAGTGTTTACCTTCAAGTATATGTGGGCTACAATTATTTTCTTTGATGTTGGTGAATAAAAATCCACATGGATGTCTTCATGCTTATGTTCTTCATTAGTTTGCATCGTGTTTAGACGGAATGCACGTTCATTCTGGTCTGTAGCAACGCCAAAGAACAATTTGCAAAAGTGTGTCAATTGTAACACACGCCTATCCATTAAATACCATTATAAGTTATATTTCCATATTTGACATATTGGCCAATATTATATGTTCAGTCACCTCCGTCGCACCGCCAATCCGACTGATATAGCCTGTATATGCCAGGCCATGCATAATGTTCCATGTTTTCTTTTAACATTGAAGTCAATGGTGCTCTGATCAGGCTGAAACCTTTCCCAAATTATATTCAAATTATACACAATAATTCCTACATTAAAGTCTTATTAATAACACATAACATGCATTTATAAATGTTTATTGTTTGACAGAAACACAATTACACCAATGATAAGAAATAATCTCTACATAGAGTAATAAGGAACTGCGTAAGATGTAACGAGGCCCACCTTCAGCTGAATGGTGGGTTGTATACTGTACATCAAGTTGCGGTACAATTGTCTTCTAATTATCTTTAATGGAAGTGGAAATAATATTAAACTAGAAAAAGAGCCCCTCGGGGCAGAGGTCTCCACCAGGCCAGGTCAGATTGTGGCCTCCTGGTGGCGCTATAATAGGCCAATGTGAAAAGGGTGCCATTTCTTCTCATGCCTTTGATGGCAATTGGATGATTTGAGGCATTTTGTTCCAAAAATGTGTTTTGCAAAAATCCACCTGTTGGTGGTGCTATAACAGGCCAATGTGAAAAGACTGGGATATATTCCTCAGCCTAGTAGGAATGTGCGTGGAAGATTTCACGTAAATTGCAAGCTGTGTTCATGATTTGAGGCTTTTTGTTAAAAACGGGCCAATCCTGCAAACTTTGAAAGCCAATGGTAATCCAATCTGGTACCAGACAGTGGCCTTGTGGTTAGAGTGTCTGCCCTGAAACTGGGAGGTCGGGGTTCGATCCAGAGGCGGTTCTGGACAACCGTGGGTCCGACTGACTTGACACCGGGCACGTGTGTCGAATATGAGTTCTCGAGTTACGTGGATTACACACAGACACACAGACAGAGACTTGATGCATTTATAGATAGAAGATACAGTAGATATAAGATAAGATATTGAAGAAACTGATGAATGTGTGTACCGTCACTTTAAAAGCGTAATTTTGTTTCCCCTGGCAGCGCTTGTTTGCAGGTATAAATACACCTTTAAGCCCAAACCACACCAAAGGGTCGCGTTGTTGGGACAAAACGTTTTTTAAGGTAAACCACGTTTTAGATTTATATTATTGATCGCCTCTTGTCTTGATTGTTTAAACATGACGCCATGGGCCGCTATGCTCGATAACAGACTTGATAAGCCCAAAGCTTATTGATATTGGGTTCTTTCGGGTATCGGGTTTCGAGCTCCATCCCTAGTGATGACACAAAGCTAGAGTGCTGTAGGGGGACGTGGTTGACCGGCACACCTTAAGAATTTTGTCTACTTTGTCGGTGCACCATGTTTCCTTCCGGACCGAAACACAGGAAACAGGTAGTGACACCCGAAAAACAGAGAAGATCTCCAACCTACAGTAACAATCATCAGCTAGAAGGTAATCCAATTCATTTCACTCTACTCACCGGGGACAATAAAGTTCTGTAGTAATCTACGTAATGTAACAACTAAGACCTTCTCTTATGGAGGTCCACAGCTTAATATGTTTAGGAGTCCTTTACATGAAAATGTTTGAGAACCCCAGGGGGTATACATTAGGTTGGCATTGGTGTAAATACAATATTGTTCCTATCAAACGTAATTTGTGTGTGTGTGTGTGTGTGTGTGTGTGTGTGTGCGCGTGTGCATGTGTGCGCGTGCGTGCCAGTCCAACCAAACAACTGTGATGAACTTCAGACAATAAACAGCTTGTCAGTTAAAACGGTTTATTGAATCAAACTATTTACAAAGTAAAGTAAAGACAATTTAACAAAAACAACATAAATCAGTGATTATAGGCTATAGTAGCTTTGAGCCGAATGCGAACAAAAATAAAAGCCTGGGTACCGAGGTCACCAATGTAGCTACAACATCTGAACGGAAGGAATCTATCTCTTACGTAGGATACCTGCCTGTACAAAAGACCTGCCTTTAATTGTACCTGCCTGTACAATAAAGACTACAATAAAGACTACCCTGAAACCTAGTATCCAGGGAGTGTATGTGAATGGAAAATAAAGACCATGCAGTTATTTTTTCACCTAAACATCATTGATGTTCATTGTTTAGTCTTACAATGCAATTGGTCATGATATTTGCATATAAATACGCCCCACAAAGGCAGAAATTCACACATCTTCAAAATCTCTGGACAATTTTTAACCTTTAACCTTTAACCCTGAAAAAAGTAAGTAAAATGCCTGTAATATATATTTTTTGTGATCATTAGAATGTCTAGAACATGTACATTTATTATTGTGAAAGATATCCCCCAAATGTAAATTATTAATTTATTATTATTTTTTAAACATATTTTCCTTTACAAAGTACTAGGAGTACAAAGTAGTAGTACGGTTGAAATCTCTTTTTTGCAACTAGAAATATATCCGGGTCTTGCAGGGTTAAGGGTAAATCAAACAAAGCCAGGAGCACACCTGGGGGGCAGAGACAGAAACAGACTAATAAGTCTCTCCAGAGTAGCCAACCAGGTGAAGCTCCTCCCACTAACGACCTCCACGCTGCTGTCTCTTCCTGAAAGGAGACGAGAGCATGTAGTGAGTAACAGTAGGAGCCAATTAGAACCAATCAATGAAGAGGTAATTATGAGTTCATACGTATGAGGTTGTACTGCAGATTGTGCCAGGACATCATATGTATCCTGACCCATAGTGGCTAGTTGTAGACTCTGATAGGTGGAGTCTGGACCTGTGGTGTGTGCACCTCCACGCTGCTGTCTCTTCCTAGAAGGAGATGAGAGCACAAGCAGTAGGACAGTAGGTGCAGAAAGAGAGGCATAATTTAACCAACACAACAATCAATAAAATGGTGATCATGAGGTCATACTTATGAGGCTGTACTCTAGATGTGTGGGTCATGACGTCATCCATAGTGGCTGGTTGGAGATTATGATAGGTGGAGTCTGGATCTGTGGTCTGACAAATGTAGAGGAGGGAATACATTTGCACACGCACACAATTTGTCCTCTCCATCCTAACTGTCAGCATGGGGAAGCTAGCCAGGAACAATGTCCTCGGAACAGTTATTGGTTCAGTGTTTTTTAAGGACAGCATTCAGGGGTCGTACCAGAGTTACTGAAGCACACTGACTGACGAGCTGGACTTCACCTGTGTGTGTGTGAGTGTGTGTGTGTGTGTGTGTGTGTGTGTGTGTGTGTGTGTGTGTGTGTGT
Source organism: Electrona antarctica (assembly GCF_951216825.1). NCBI lineage: Eukaryota > Metazoa > Chordata > Actinopteri > Myctophiformes > Myctophidae > Electrona > Electrona antarctica. The sequence goes on from NC_136809.1 coordinate 44,586,708, forward strand.
GTGTGTGTGTGTGTGTGTGCGTGTGTGCGTGTGTGCGTGTGTGCGTGCGTGCGTGCGTGCGTGCGTGCGACACACACACACGCACGCACGCACACACTGTGTGTGTGTGTGTGTGTGTGTGCGTGCGTGCGTGTGCACGTGTTTTATTTTTGATAATCACAGAGCAATCATTCCTCCAGGCTATGGGATAAGTCATCTCAGATATGCACATCATTCTGTTGAATGAACACAAATGCACCTCCAATATTAAGTAATTTCATCAAGTGAGGTTTCTGAATTCATGTGTGTCAACTGTGTTTTTCAATTTGTAATATTTAGATAATATTAGGTCTGATATTCTTATTTACAATGTAGCTTTCAAGAATGTGAGAAGTTATACATTTCTCCATTTATATTACTTTAACAGATCTACCTGTATGAAGCCATTAGACAGTGATACCAATACATTAAGACATGTGGACGTACACTGATTATACATGTTTTTGTCCATAATGATGAGATATCAGTTGAAGTCATTACCAAATATGGGACCCTTATTTGGTTGCTTGGGAAATAATTACCAGATCACTTGACTGATTGACAGCTGCCTGGTCATGTCCATGATAGGATGAAGTGTTCAGTGTTCCTACAATATATAAGCATGGAATTAAAATCAAGTAAACCTAGTGTTACATACAAAAGGGGTTGACACTAACTAATCTTTGCTTCTGCGGGAGTCCCTGGAACAACATATTTTCAGATGGGCGTCCTTGACATGAAATAGTTAAAGAACTACTGATATAGAAACATGGGTTTTTCAGAAAACTGTTATGATTTAGAAGACACTTGTCAAATCGTCCTCAGGTCTAAATGGGTTAAGTAACATTATGATATTAAAAGAAAAAAATAATTGTGCTAAATGTATAGGTTACCTGTGTTCCTGTGGAAGTGGTACACCAGCATGGAGGAGAGGAGGGAGAAGAGAACGGCAGTGGCAGGACACAGCGTGAAGATCAAGATCCTGTACCGGCTGCAGCACTCATCATCACAGTGCTGTGAGAGCTCCGTGGAGTCTGGGATGAACACAAAGTCATGTGTGGTTACTCTTTTTTCCTGAGTGTTTTTCGTGCTCTTAGCCTACTTGAATTGAACGTTTTCATGTGTCTCACACCTCCGTCGCACCGCCAATCCGACTGATATAGCCTATATATGCCAGGCCATGCATAATGTTCCATGTTCCATGTTTTTTTTTAACATTGAAGTCAATGGTGCTCTGATCAGGCTGA
>NC_136809.1:44592972-44605472 GCF_951216825.1 Electrona antarctica
GTGAACAGCTAATCTCCGGCACCGTTAACCCGGTCGATGCCAAATTTTGCACACACACTCCCTGGATGCCAACAATGAACCTCTGCCCCAACATTTTCAGAACGGCCTGTTATAGCGCCACCAGGAGGCCGCTTTGTGCAAAAAGAGTTTTTGGACAGTACACCTACAGATTTTGTCCAAACATCACGCAAATTGGTACACAGTCTCTCTAGAGCCATTCAACGAAACGGGTCTTTCAGATTTATCAGACTCCATCCTGATTGGCTAAGATTGGCTTCCAAAGTTCGCAGGAGTGCTCAGTTTCAAACAAAATGCTGCAAATCATGAACACATCGTGTGATTTCTGTGAAATTGTGCACGCACATTCCCACTAGGCAGAGGAAGAAATGCGACATGAACATTTTCAACTCAGCCTCATGGTGGCGCTATAACTGGCCAAAAAGTGTTTTTACCTCCAACTGCACGGATTTGTGGATAACTTTGTAATTTTGTATGCCAACTCCCTAGAGGCCAAGGAAAAACCTTTGCCTGGAATTTTTCACATCTGCCTCCACCAGGAGGCCGACATATGTAAAACACATTTTCTAATATTACTCCTTCAGATATGTTATCCAAATTTCACCCAAATCGGTACACATGCTCTCCATAGTCATGTGATCAAGACGGGTTTGTTTGATTTCTCATAATTCACCTTCATTGCCTACGATTGGCTTCTAAACTTTTCAGGAGTAGCCCGCTTTGTACCCGTTTTGTACAAATCGCCACAACTACTCAACGCAGCGTCCGATTGCGGTGAAACTGTGCATGCATATTCCCACTAGGCTGAGGAAGAAATGCCACTTGACAGTTTTCAAATCAGCCTCATGGTGGCGCTACAACAGGCCAAGCCGTGTCTCACACACACACACACACACACACACACACACACACACACACACACACACACGCACACACGCACGCACGCACGCACGCACGCACGCACGCACGCACACACACACACACACACACACACACACACACACACACACACACACACACACACACACACACACACACACACACTACTCCTAAACATTTTGCCAAACATCACACACACTCCTATCCTGGTGGAGACCTGTGCCCAGAAAGGCACTTTTTCTAGTTTGTATTGTTTTACACAGAATAAGGTTTAAAATAATTTCTATAAATATTTATCGGAAAGTTATGGGACAAATTAATGGATTTTCTATCTGGGGCACCACAAAATGGCTGCCACTGTTATGCCCTATTCTTGTACTATTTATTTTACTGAGGATAAGGTTAGGAATAAGTTTAGGGTTAGGCATAGTTTACCGAGGTTAAGTCTATTAATAGGTTTAGGGTTAGGCATAGTTTTACTGTGGTTAAGTTCAGGAATAAGGTTATAGGTTTAGGCATAGTTTTACTGAGGTTAAGTTTATTAATAAGGTTAGGTTTAGGCATAGTTTTACTGAGGTTAATATGTTTAGGAATACCTTGTGGCGAATGGTCGACACTGTGACAATGCAGACCTACATCCAGTTATCAGTGTCACACACACACACACACACACACACACACACACACACACACACACACACACACACACACACACACACACACACACACACACACACACACACACACACACACACACACACACACACACACACACACACACACACACACACACACACACACACACACACACACACGCTCACACAGAGACAGTGTGAGGCCCCATTGTAATCGTAATGATTATGGGACCAAGAAGTCAAAGGGTGGCACTATAGCACTCAATTTAAAATGCAAACTTTGAACGTGCATAGCTCATGAACCGTTTGACTGATAGCAATGACACTTTGATACACATATGTGTCTCCTCATGCCAAACAACTTTCGTGTTCTGACTTTTGACCTCTGACCTTTAGATCACCCGCCATTTTTTATTTAGTAGAGACCCAGGTCAGAATCAGTTACATTCGCTATCAGCAGATCATAGGATTCAGTAGATTGGTTCCACTTGAAATTCAAAGAGGAAGAGGGATCTTGAACATATGCGTTCTGTAGTTTAATTTCAAGAGTGGGTTGATTTTTTATGAGAGCAGTTTCTGAACCACAGAATGAAAACTCCTTCTTTTGGTAATTGTTTGCAGTCACCACCGTGGATTGTGATGTTGTCTCCTGGTCTGACTGTCATCTGCACTTCTAATCCAAAGATCCCATCCTGACAGACGTAAAGAGCACCTGGAAACAAAAAAAATAAGAAAAAAGAAAAGAAAAGATGAACCATACTCACTTCAACTCCACCCTATAAGATGACGGCTAGAAATAATCGTAATTATTGGACTATCAAAGAGCAACCTAACAATGAAATCACATTTTTTCCCTCAATAAGATAATTCAAGTTTACCTAGCTACCTTTCCCATGTCTGCTGGATGGTGACAGAGCTCATTGATACTGATGTCAAATGATGAGCAGACATAACTAATGAAACTATCATTGGTTAGTCATTGGTCACACTAGGGTTGCTAGTTTGCACCTTAAATTACGTTAACCGACGTTAACTCACTTTACCACTCACTTTGCCACTCGATTTGCCACTCACTTTATGCATGCGCATACCCTCTACATATTACTGTTATATAAATATTGGAGAAAGTAAGAATAAAACAAATCTAAATTATTATTGAATATACATGGGCTATATCTTGCGCCAACCCTTACCCCTTATCCCTAAACGTAGTTGCCATGTTTTACTATTTTGAAAAAGCTTTTAAAATAGTTCAGATAGCCGTTCACAACGTGTCCATGTAGATCGGCAAGTTGAACTATTTTAAAATGTTTTTTCAAAATAGGAAAAAGTTGCAAATACGTTTAGGGATAAAGGGTAAGTGCCAGGGGTGGCGCAAGATAGGGCCCAAAGTGTGTGACCGTATTCCCGCAGTCTCTTGTGGAAATAGAAAACATATCAAATAGCAGCAGATATCAAATATGCAAAAATGAAAGTGAATGAATATATTATGTATAGCTGTAGTGAGTGCTCCAATGTAGTGAGACTGACATGGTCATCTATGGCCAGATTAATTTCAATTCAATTCAATTAAATTCAATGGGCTTTATTGGCATGAGAAAACATGCGTTTACATTGCCAAACCACAATACAACAATACAACAATACAATCAAAACAAAAAAAAGAATTTTCAGATTAATATCAAAACAGAATCAAAAGTACAGTGGGTATAGGCCAGATATTTCATGTTGAAATCTTTGAGTACCTCAAATTGCCAGGCATGTTTGATGAGAAACATATTTTATGGAATTTATTATATCAGGAAAATATACCCGCAGGTTTAATGATGGTGTGACAAAATGTGGGTTAAAGCAATTGTGGATGCTATTGCACATTAAAATGCACACTTGTCAAGTGATAGCACAAAATCCACAAAAAAAAACGAATCAAAAAGTGCAGCTAGAGACATAATATATGTGAATCTTTGGTGTTGACACCAGGTATTTTCACAAGCCACAAACTACCGTTTTGTAAAGGTAAGGTTTATTCTACTTATTTGAGTTGTTATACCATTGTGTTTTCTTCATATTATTATCGGTCTTTGACATTTTAACATTAGGAAATGTACTTAGATTCTCCAGAGAAAAAAAGTGTAAATGCCTAATGTTAAATGACACCACTATCTACCGGAAGTGGGCGTGGAAAGGGGGCTGTGAGATAGGCCTATTGTTGTGAAACTCACACCATGGGTATGTGTTGCTTGATAGTTGTGATCTAGCAGCATATCCTCTGGTGGGTTTGTTGAACTTTGTTTTCTTCTCTGGCCTCTCTGAAGGGGTGGTGTCTTAAAACCACAACAGTTTCCATCTTCGTGTCAAGCGCATGGTCTGCAACTGTGTGTGTGTGTGTGTGTGTGTGTGTGTGTGTGTGTGTGTGTGTGTGTGTGTGTGTGTGTGTGTGTGTGTGTGTGTGTGTGTGTGTGTGTGTGTGTGTGTACTGATCTGTTTGCAGATGGTCCATAAGTATCATCAGAAGCACTTCATACTGTATGCATAACCACAATACCAATCAGACTACTGTATAATTGTGTAATTATTTGTGTAACAGTATAGACCATTTCAGTTTTAATTGTATGCAGTCAGACTTTATTTGAAATTAGATAAGAAAGCAATTAACATGCAATTATTGAAAATAAGCTATTCAACAAAACACACAATGATCACCAATCTTAACTTAAGCTAAGAACTTACAAAGCTAAGAATCTAACATCCATTTAACAGTAGAATATATATATACACTATAGAATACTATGTCTACATTATGCTATATCTAAAATTCTAAATTATTTAACATTATCATTTGCATACGCCTGCAGAGTCGTCGAGGCTAGGGCAAGTGCTACAGCAAGTGCTGCAGGCTAATTACTATATGAGGCAGAGAATAAAATAGAATAGAAATATGCACATTTAATCTTCTAACTATAGAAGGTGTAAATTTAAAAGGTGAAATGTAAAGTACCAACAAAAACCCAACTAAGGAATTAATATAGCCTAAATCATTTGAACAGAATATCCTGATTAAGGTTATTTTCAGACTTCAGATTTTGGTCGTTTTACATGTTACACTGTGATTATCCACATTGTCTGACTTGTTGAATTGAGGATACAAATTGTCAGTGGGTGACTACAGTACAGCCTACGTCACCTGACGTACGCCCGGGCAATATGTCAGGACTCAGGCACGATGACATTCAAATCCTGCCATTTTCAGTCACTAGTGACTAGTCCTCAAATCAGACACCTGATGTTCCTCAGAATTTACATTTTGTTTTTGTCAGAAGATACAGAAAAAGACAAAAACCAAAAAAACATTTAATCCAAATTGGCAAGGAAACAAAGAAACCAAAAAAATAACACATCTTTCCAGCTGTGATATAAAAGTGGCAAATAAAATAATTAGTCAGCAGACCATCCTCACTGATGTACTTTATGTCAAAGAGGTGGTTTGGAAAGCCCAGAGTATTAGTCACAAGATGTATTTATATTTGCCACATGACATCTTACGTCGTCAATGTTTGTTTAACTGCTGCCATAAACAAACGGTAAAAGTCCACAGACTTGGCTGACATTCTATTATACATGCACCACGTCTCTGTGTGTATACGTGTGTATCTACGTCTGTAATCCACATAACTTGAGAACCGTTCGCCCCACCGACTTCAAATTTCACACACGGGTTCCACACCACCACAGGGAGTGCAGTGCCTGGTGTCAAGTCCGTCGGATAGCCGGTTGTAAAGAACCAGCACAAAAGCCTCTGTCCGGGATATATATGGAGCTGGGCTGTTCTGACATCACATTATTGTGAATGAATGCATGACCTCAAGGTCTTTCTTCGGTCTGTCCTTTTGGACCAATGTGCTTGACTGCACCCTGTACTGTTTTCATTTTATTGTCTAATACAATTATCAATCAATCAATCAATGGACCAGGAAATATCTAAAGAGACATGAAGCCAGTACCACCCCCTATAAGTCAGTGCTTTCACCACAGTGCATCACAGTTTGAGCTCCACAGCCACAAGAAGAAGTCTGCGAGCGTGTGTGCAAATTTGTAGCCGTTCACATCCTACTAGTATTAACAGCAGCATATGTACAATTACTCTGAGTCTGTAGCGCTGCCTTCTTCTTCTTTGCTCTGCTTGATGCTGGACGGATGTCCAGTGCAGCATAACACACGTCTTCCTCCTAAGAGACAATTTGACTTTTGTAATTCAAGTAATCTTAATTGATATCAAATCATCATTTTGGCTACTGTTGTGCATTTAGGTGGACATGTCTAACGTTAGAAACACGTGGCTTCATTTAGGTGGACATGTCTAACGTTAGAAACACATGGCTTCCAAAGTGGAAGAGTGCCAAACAACATAAACAGCATTAGGCTCTTTGACAGAACACCAAACACATTGCTTTTCTATACAACACAGTAATAAAGTCAATAGTCACTAAATCATCACTCCACAATACGTTCACAAACGTGAATTGGTCACAATGTTTACCTGAGGATCTCTGCTTTCTCTGGTGGAACGTATTCTCTGATGGACTTGAGGTGTTTTGTCTGTAGAAAATAACATGATACAGAATATAGTTCAAGGGATATTTCACTTTCAAACGGGTGTCTGGTCATTTCATCATCTACTCTTTCATCATCTAGCACCCCAATCAATCCCCAGATTTTATTTAATATCCTATGCAAACCCATTGTAACTTCAAATGACATTTCAACTTTTATATACATTGAAAACACGTCCTTTGTTCCTGTGTCTGATATTGAGGGTACTGTTCTTGTTTGTTTGTTTATTTCCATTTACTCTTTTCTTTTTAATAGAAATAAATACATACAAAAAATAAGTATTAGAAGGACAATCAGTAACCAGAACCAAGGACGGTTCTTTCCAAGTAATCTAAGATGTTCAGAATGGAGTATCTGTTAAAAATAATATCAAATATATAAATACTGAATCAAGCAACTTTAAAAAAAACTGTCCGGGATTCTCACAAAAGCCAGAGTATACGATAAAATGATCCCGCACACGTTTGAAAGTGAAATATCCCTTTATATTCAAGTGAGCCACACAAGGATCTTGAGTTTTACCCATTCAGGACGGGAACCCTTTTTGGTGTTTTAAGCATTATGTTATACTTTAGCTATTGAAAAATAGCAGATCTACAAGCTCACAAATGTGGTGCAAATCTTTGAATATATATTCTTTCAGAGCGTTTTTAACTCAAATCTTTGCTTCTGCAGGAGTCCCTGGAACAACATATTTTCAGATGGGCGTCCTTGACATGAAATAGTTAAAGAACTACTGATATAGAAACATGGGTTTTTCAGAAAACTGTTATGATTTAGAAGACACTTGTCAAATCGTCCTCAGGTCTAAATGGGTTAAAACATTATGATATTAAAAGAAAAAAATAATTGTGCTAAATGTATAGGTTACCTGTGTTCCTGTGGAAGTGGTACACCAGCATGGAGGAGAGGAGGGAGAAGAGAACGGCAGTGGCAGGACACAGCGTGAAGATCAAGATCCTGCACCGGCTGCAGCACTCATCATCACAGCGCTGTCCAGGAGAAGGGCAGGAGAGCTCCGTGGAGTCTGGGACGAACACAAAGTCATGTGTGGTTACTCTTTTTTCCTGAATGTTTTTCGTGCTCTTAGCCTACTTGAATTGAACGTTTTCATGTGTCTCACACCTCCGTAGCACCGCCAATCCGACTGATATAGCTATATGCCAGGCCATGCATAATGTTCCATGTTCCATTTTTTTTTAACATTGAAGTCAATGGTGCTCTGATCAGGCTGAAACCTTTCCCACATTATATTCAAATTATACACAATAATTCCTACATTAAAGTCTTATTAATAACACATAACATGCAATTAGAAACAATATGTTTATTATTTGACAGAAACACAATTACACCAATGATAAGAAATAATCTCTACATAGAGTAATAAGGAACTGCGTAAGATGTAACGAGGCCCACCTTCAGCTGAATGGTGGGTTGTATACTGTACATCAATTTGCGGTACAATTGTATTCTAATTATCTTTAATGGAAGTGGAAATAATATTAAATAAAGGCATAATAATGAACACTTTATTTCTAATTGCGCCCTGTTATATCTTATGTGGTTCCTTATTACACTATAATGTAGGAATTATTGTATGTAACTTGGGTATAACTGTGTTATTACATTATTTCTAGAAATAAAAGTACACCTTGTTAGCGTACTGTAAATTAGGCTGAAACATTATTGTCACACAATGGTTAGCCTTTTCCTGTAAGAAACAGGTACAAGTCACACCGAACTTTAATTCTGCCTATGCTGCCATTTTATGCTCTTTGGTATTGTTTTACTGTCTTAATGTTGCTGAGTTTTAATTAAGCAATATCACACAAAAGGGTGTGCGTTACCCTCATTAAGGGCGCTGCTCGTTCCTCGTTGCTGCAGGAACGAGCCGATAGGCCAGTTCCGTAAGCAGTGCAGAAGTGCCATTAATGAATAAAGCTCAACCCTCGAGTGTAATATTGCGATTATATATAAAAAATAAAAAAAAACGTCAACTCAATTTAATTATAACTAAGATATTCACTAAAGAAAATCATATTTTTTAATGACAGATGTAGCCACTAGAGTAGACCAAAAATGTTCCAAGAAACTCTCTAACCTAGCAACCCGGTCGGCTCCACTCTGGGAGATCAGCACAGCTGATTTTTATGTTTTGATTAAGTGTTCCATCATGCTCGTTTAAGCACGGCTAGATGGCTACTTCAACCAATCAGATTGCTTCCACAAAACGACCTGTTGTATAATGTTATTTTACGTTTTTTTTTTTGCTCTGCATTCTATGACATGAAAGGTGCTATATAAATAAAGTGTATTATTATTATTATTATTATTATTATTATTCTGCATGGCAGATTCTGCCAATGCTTTTCAATGGGAACGAAACCGTTTTTAACAATTATAATTGGGATGGAAATTTGGAATATTACATTTTTTGTATAATAAGTATTGTTAAAAGCAGATCTAGACCTTATACTGTACACTGTTCAAATTGCAGCATATGTAAATTTGAAACTGACATGTTAAAAGCTGCTGTTTAACCTTCATATGAGTTCAATTTACGACATGAAAAGGTTTATTCCTATACATTTGACCAATTGTAATATAACGCCAAACAAGTGTTATTGTATGAATTTACTATGAATTTGCAGATCTAAAACTAGGTAAGAAACATTAGTCAAATGCAGCATAGAATAAGATTCAACAAGATGGTCAAGACGACAGAGACATGATGTACTACATCATTCCAACTCTGGGAATAACAAAAAAACACATCTAATCGCAATTATGTCCCAATACACTGTAAATGATGGAAAAAATAGAAAATGTATTAAAAATACTTACTGAATGAAATCCTTGTGGTGAGGTTACTATACGTGTAGGATATTTCCTCTCTAATACAACCTTTATCCTTTACTTCTTTATGTTCAGTTCCACAGTAGTAGAGACCCAGGTCAGAATCAGTTACATTCACTATCAGCAGATCATAGGATTCAGTAGATTGGTTCCACTTGAAATTCAAAGAGGAAGAGGGATCTAGACCGTTAATTTCAAGAGTGGGTTGATTTTTATGAGAGCAGTTTCTGAACCACACAATGAAAACTCCTTTTGTTGGGAATTGTTTGCAGTCGCAGTGTATTGTGATGTTGTCTCCTTGTCTGACTGTCATCTGCACTTCTAATCCAAAGACCCCATCCTGACAGATGTAAAGAGCACCTGGAAACCAAAAAGTAATGAAAGTGAACCATGTTATAGTGTAATCACTTCAACTGCACAATAAAATAAAACAACAAAATTAATTATTGGATTATCAAAGAGCAACCTAAGAATTAAATTATAATTATTTCCTCAAGAAGTAAAGTTTACCTAGTACAGCAGCTAAAAGCAGATGCATCTTTCCTATGTCAGATCGTGTCATGAAGTTGGCAGTGACAAAGCTCTTGATACTGAATGTCAAATGATGAGCATGAAGCAACGATAATCACTGTCATTGGCTAGTTGAGTCAGTGGAATGTTTTCTGTGACACCTGAGCTGTATGAAGCGTTGGAACCTTGTTGTGGTAAATGTTTTAACATTTACAATCAAACAAAGCAAAACTCTCCACCCCTCAGAACTATATATATTCCATTGTAGATTGTAACAGAATTTGTATTTGTGGACCGTTCAAAGCCTTTGGTCTTAGATAATATGAGCACATATTTGATTTGATGTTTAGAGTGTGGTAGATATACAACAGAATTGTTTTTACGACGGTAGACTAAAGCCAAGTAAAATAAGGAGACCTAAACATTATTTTTGCATGTGTAGGCCTACACTATAAACCATTCAACTATACTTTCCTCCTTTTGCAGTTTTATGGTTAGTAGCTTTGTAGCTATAGTTCAGGTTTATCAGAATCTTTGATGGCCTGTATATAACAGATTTTTGGGGAACATTGAAGTACTTGAGGGAGCAAGAAGTATTAGCTTCTAAATAGCAAATTGATACAGCATGTTTTCACATATGTGAAAACATGCTGTATCAATTTCCTATTTAGATTGTTTGTATTGTTTTACACACAATCAAATTTGTGTTATGGTCATGATTCACCAGGACCCTGGATGGCTTGGTTCCAGGCTTAAAATAATTTCTATAAATATTTTTCCGACATTTATGGGACAAATTAAAGGATTTTCTATCTGGGGCACCACAAAATGGCTGCCACTGTTATGCACTATTCTTGTACTATTTGTTTTTACTGAGGATAAGGTTAGGAATAAGTTCAGGGGTAGGCATAGTTTTACTGAGGTTAAGTCTATAGGTTTAGGGTTAGGCATAGTTTTACTGAGGTTAAGTTTATTAATAAGGTTAGGTTTAGGCATAGATAGTTTTACTGAGGTTATGTTTAGGAATACCTTGCGGCTACCTCGGAATGGTCGACACTGTGACAATGCAGGCCTACATCCAGTTATCAGTGTCACTGTGTTTCCTCTCTGGTGTTGTTTGCCTGTCCACACGCACACGCACACACACGCACACGCACACGCACACGCACACGCACACGCACACACACACGCACACACACACATGCACGCATACGCTCACACACGCAAAGACAAACCGACAGACTGGTTCTTGGCTGCTCTAACGGTAGAGGCAAAATTCAATTTTGGAGAGAAATAGAATGGAATGCCGTTAGATGAGCCATTAGCGCTGGCTGAGAAGAAGCAGTGAAAGGTCCCCGAAAGATACATAACGTCGGTCTTACCCAAACTTACTTTCTGTACTTTATACCTCTAGTACTACTACTACTACTACTACTACTACTACTACTACTACTACTACTACTACTACTACTACTACCAGAAGTTCCAGACCCACAGGAACGTGGCCATGGTGCCGGCTCGGTTCCGGCGAGCCACCTCACGTCTGAAACGGTCGATAAATGACAGAGTTAAGGTGGTTGCACACCGGCCGCGTTTTTCGGAAAGCCGATGGAGAAACGCGGCTAAAAATTCGAATTCGGATCCGATTCGCGCCCGGTGTGTGGAGACCTTTACCGTGTGTAGCTCAGCTACTATTCCTATGTAGCTGTAACTTTTCAAGCTACATTTCTCCAGAAGCAGAAATGTAGCTTGATCAAGCTACTGCCATGGTGAGCTACATGTTGTTAGCCTGATTAATAAACCAGACCGAATCAGCCGTTGGCAAAAAAAAAATTGCCTGCCAGCGGATTAGGGTCTGGCGAGGCTCAGTAGCACGCCTCTTTCCTACAACCGAGAACAGGTCGGGCCAATCGGGACACGGTATGCAATATGGGCGGGCTTTGGTACAGTGACGTTCAATGCTTGAGACCTTTGACTGACAGTAGCTCTGACCAATTGCGTCAAAGAGAAAATGTTTGAACCCGCCCCCCGGGAAATGAAATCCAAGTGGAGCCAGCCCAGACTAATATACCGCGACAGTGTTGTGTGATATTAGTCTGGCTTATTAGCCAGGCTAACGTGTTGTAGCTGTAGGCCTACAAGCTACGCTTTCGAAGTAGCTGACCCAACACTGATAGTATGTCGTCAAAAACCATGAACTGTGGTATGTCGCTTGACGCCTTTTCATGATTTTCATCTGCTTTAAAATTTGAGAAATGTATAATGGGGGTCAATGGCAGATTTTGGCGTAAAAAAACCACTTTCATCTTGAAACTCCGTTCACACAGTCTAAACACGCATGCTGGAACTTTTTACTTTGGAAATGTTTTGTAGTTTCTGAAACACCCAATGCATTCTCAATGGCAATAGCACAAACTTTGCATACTACTAGTAGTCCTATACATACTTAAAACCCCATTTAAACTTTATAGGGGGAGAGCCGCCACGGTTGTAACGCGTCATGGTTGTAACATGCACGTTATCTCTTGATTGGTCAACGCCATCATGACGCCATCGCGTCAGTATGTGTACAGCAACGTACTCTACGTGCCCAGGAAGTTTGAAGTGTTTACCTTCATCCTACGGGGAGTAAAAACTGACTTTTCTCAAAATGCGTAAAATTTTACACCTGGAGTATATGTGGGCTACAATTCTTTTCTTTGATGTTGGTGAATAAAAATCCACATGGATGTCTTCATGCTTATGTTCTTCATTAGTTTGCATCGTGTTTAGACGGAATGCACGTTCATTCTGGTCTGTAGCAACGCCAAAGAACAACGCCTATCCATTAAATACCATTATAAGTCATATTTCCATATTTGACATATTGGCCAATATTATATGTTCAGTCACCTCCGTCGCACCGCCAATCCGACTGATATAGCCTATATATGCCAGGCCATGCATAATGTTCCATGTTTTTTTTTAACATTGAAGTCAATGGTGCTC